>NW_028275159.1:12531859-12838075 GCF_013281855.1 Momordica charantia | reverse complement strand
TCTAAAACACAAAACTCTTTTACAAAACCATGGAATATGCACACTTCCGTTTTTATTCAAAAATTTTAACATCAAGTGGACCGGCTACTAACCCGTGAGGTTTTCAACACACTAACATCGGTTTCAAACCACAGCCACTCATAGAAACTTGTTAGGTAGCAACCCGGCATAAAATGATGTCGACAATGGTTTTCATGAAGTAACCTTAATATGTTGGCTACCACCCTCCAAGATGCTAACGCCACCCATTTAAACAAAATGAATGTCTATAGTGGGACTCGTGAAAAAGTAAGTGCGTTTTCTTTCCTCTCATGTTTCTTACCACTCTTTTCTTACTCTCACTTTTATTTTTCTTTCCCCCACTCTTATTTTCACTCACGACACTTTTTTGACTTGCTTTTCTTCTTTTGTACTCTTTTCATACTCTTTCGTTCGAAAAAAATTTCTTGCATATGACTCTTTTATTGCTTGCATTTTCTTTCTTGACTCTTTTTCAAAACATAAAATGCATTTTCTTTCTTAAAACAAAAAGACACACACCGTCCCCCCCAAACTTAAGGGAAACAGTGCCCTCACTGGGGAAAGAAATTTTGGGAGATGCAAAATTTTGGCACAAAAAGGACAAGGACTTCCAAAGCAATGAAAAAGTTAAGGTTTTAAAACAAAAAGAAGCCGAACACAGTTTTATAACCAAAACAAAAAGAATGGAAAATGACTTATGACTTGATCATAAAACTAGAAAATCTAACCTATTCATGCCCTTAGGAATCCTCATCGACATGATACAAAAACAAAAAAACAAAGGAAAGCATTTCATTAAAAAGATGAACATGTTAAGAGTTTAGAAAAGATGCATTGAAGAAGCTAAGAACAAGCTAGTAGCTAGAACAAGGAAGCATGAAAGCTTGAACACACTTTATAAACATTCCTAACAGCACAACATCCCAACACTAATCTAAAAACAAAAACTAAACTAAACAACCTATCATGCAAGCTAAAAGAACAAAAACAACCAACACAACCTAACATGCAAACTAAACTAACATACAAAATCAAGATCCAAATATCGAAACAAAGAAAGGGAGATACTCCCCTATTCATCATCGGAAGACTCATCGTCGTTGGAATCGGTAGGAAGAAGGGAAGAAGATGGTAAATCGACCGCAAGCTCATCGGGGAAAGAAGGTGCTTCATCACCGAATATCTTCGTGAGGAACTCATATGTGGCACGTTGAGTAACCAAAAGAAGCTCGTACTTGTGCCTAAGCTCATCATATTGCTCCCTAGTCACCACCCCTCGGGTCTCGGGATCCGCAGCGGTAATGGGAGAATCTTCCTCTCGAACAATGGAATACCCCCGAACTCTTCCTAGGGATGTGAACGGCTTCTTGGGCATCACAACATTGGCATCATCAGCCTCCACTCCCCCCTGCAAGCATAACTCAGTTATTAGTCTAAGAAAAACAAGAAAACGTACCATTTTCTCGGAGCAACTCCGAATCTCGTTCCTTATGAGCTCCCCAAAGTTGAACTCAACACCCTTCATGAGAATGTACACCATCATTGATAAGCACCAAGGTTGCTCGTGTTTACAAAGCTAGAGGTCCTTCTAGGATCCTTGCAAACATTGACAAAAACGACTAACTTACCGAATGATTCCAACCAAGAGTAAGGTTAGAAGATGAATCACTCTTAGATCGGACTTAGAATCTACGATAGACACTCCTAGATCCTAAGACGACTCACTCCAGAATTAGCTTGATCGAGACTAATCCAATGAATCGGTTTAACATCAAACCTAAAGCAAGATTTGAAAGAAGCAACACCAAAAGTGTTAAGGAACAAAAGTTCTTGAATTTCAATATGTTTTTCTCCCAAAACAAGGTGATTACAAGCCTTTAAATAGGCCAAAGGGTCGTTCAACATGAGGAACACCAAAAGTCTTTCAAATCCTATTTAATGCAAATTGTATACAATAAGACATGCAAATTAAAACATGATTGCACATCAAACTAGACAACTAAATGTGAATCCAAAAACGTAAAATTGCTTTAAATTGTCTTGGAAATCACATGTAGGAGGCGCTTTACGTTTGGATGAGATTTGACAAGCTTTGACATCACAAACTCCCAAGAGGTGCAATCTGCAAAGGCACCTGTTCACCAATCTGCACACTTTTTTTGTCCTCCGTGCCATCTCTCAAAATAGACAACTTTTCCCGTGCCATCTTTGCTCCATTCTCTTCTTGACTCATTAAATTAACATTGTAAAGAATTTTTGCCTCAGAAATCTTTGTCTCCTCGTGTGCATTAGCTAGCCTTTGAAGATGTATTATGAAAACCTCTTGAATCTTCTTTGCTTTGCTTCTTGTAATTGGTCCCCCGGGTACAATCAATGGATCCGTGGTTGGATTTGCATCAATCATCGCCCCAAAAATTTTCTTAAGTGTTCACAATCCATTAATTTTAAAATTTTCATGAACTGGGCTACATTGTAATTAACATTATTTATTTGTCTTGATAATTTAAAAAAAAAAATTCTCTTAAAAAAATAAAAATGATAATTTTCCACATGGAATATTTCTCCACTTGATTTTATTTTTGTAACCTATTTTTCCTTTATGGTCATTAATATTATTCCTTCTCATAATTGTTTCCATGTAATTTGTATTTAATTTTGTCGAAATTTCCTAAATTTGCTCACGAAGTAGGATTGAAAAGTTTTTTTTTTCAAATTACAATAAGAGGGTGGAGTCCATGATCTTTTAGTCACAAAGTAGATGAATTTTTTGTCACATATTGAATTAAAATGTTTTTAAATTAAAAGCACAATTGACTTGCAAAGATGGAAATGAAATTATTAAGCAAGGCAATACGTTAATTTCAAAATCTCCATGAATGGTGCAAAGTTACATTGTAATTTCCATTATTTATTTGCCCATTGATAATTTTAAAAAAAATTTATACAAATTTTAAGAAAAGATTTATTCTCTTGAAAAAAATGAAAAATGATAATTTTCCACATTTAAAGAATATTCCTCCTATTTGAGTTTAATTTTGTTAACGTGTTTTTCCTTTATAATCGTAATTAATATTATATATTCTCATAATTATTTCCATGTAATTTGTATTTAATTTTGCTAGAACTTCACTATTTTGTTTAGGTAGTTCAAATTGAAATTTTTTTTCCTTTTTCAGAGTACAGCAAGAGTGTGGGAGATTCAAACTCATGATCTTTTAGCCACACAAAATATATTCTATCAAAATTATTTATAAAATAATATTAAATATTATAAGAGAAAAAAGCCACCTATTTATTCACAAATAAATAAATCTTGCATTGTATTTTTGCATATATTGATTAAACAATAATTTGTTATTATAAAATTCTTAATTTGGTGAAAAGTGTACTAATTAAATTCTTCAAAAAAAAAAAACGTACTAACTGATACATTTATTATTATTTTTTTATAACTGAAAATTTTATTTCTAAAGATTAAAATTAGTAATTAAAAAACACAAAAAAAAATTTATAACAGTGCTAAATTCATATGATATATGAAATAAAAAAATATATTTTAATTTTTTTAGTACACATATGAAGATGTGAATTGGGTTGGAGATATGTTCTTTAACCATTTTTATTTTTTAACAAAATATTTCTTAACCAATTGAACTATGCTCAAATTGTAAATTATTTTAATTTTTTAGATAATGGAATAGAAACATTATTTTTTAGTAGCGTAAAGCCTAAAAACACCAAGTAAAATAACATATCAGAATCAATTTAAATTATAAAAACTAATATAATGTTATTTCCACAAAACATTTTAAAATTAGGTTATCTCAGGTGTGAAAACATTTGCATGGCAAGATAAAGAAATTTCATTCAGTTATTTGATATCCAAGCTTTAGTTAAAATAAATATTGATCAGGGGCATTTATATGTTATTATTAAAATATTAATATATTTTACTAAACTAATTAATAACTCATTTATATGGATTAAAAGTAAAATATAAAATTAAGATATCGCTCCTCCCTAAATTGATAGCTTGAATCTCACTCTCACTACACTTTTTCTTTTTATAATTTTTTTATACAACAAAATCTCACTCTCATAAATATAATGTTATATTCAAAGCAAATTTATGATTTCAAAATAACAATCAAGTTTTTTAGTACAAAATAACAACTAAGTTAATTATATCAAAATCATACGCATGGAGCTAACTTAAGTATTAGTTAGTTAAGACATATATTATTGACCAAAAAATTTGAGGTTGGAATCATTATCCCTGTTGAACTAAAAAAAATCATATTGGTGGAAGTTATAAAATATAAAATATGCTATAATATATGTTTTTAAGTCCTAATGTTTGAGTTTTTACATTTTAGTTATATTGTTTTAAAATTTTAAAATTTGATCTTTTATATTTTAACATTTTTTAAGTTAGTCTATCGCTATTGATGAAAGTTAAAATTGATTAATTATAAAGCTACCTGAGATATTTAATGAATTTGTAGAAATGTAGAGAATAAAATATTATAACACTTAATAAGTTGAAAAAGTTTTAGATAAGAATATTATTATAATACTCAGTGAATTGATAAAAATTTAAAGAAGAAAATTTAAAATTTATTCTAATTTCTTAAAAATTTGAAGGAGAAATTAGATATTTTACTCTCTAAAATTATTTGTTTTTCCTTCTATAAATATCCACCTATTTGCTAGCTATCATGTAAATTTATGGATAAACAATTTTAAAGTTCACCGACAACAAAGAGACTAAAATCGTAAAACATAAAAAGACTAAATTTTTTTTTCTAAAGCTTAAATTGAAACATTTTAAACCATAGATACTAAATTAGAAAAATTCTAAGACATTGTAAACTAAAACATATACTTAGTCAATAAAAGTATTTCACCAATTAAATAAAATTGCATTTTTTTTTGAAAAATAAAATTGTATTATTTTTTATTTTGAAAAATAAAATTATGTTATAAGAATATATAAAACTATCTTAATTGTTTTTTAGTCCTAAAAAATAATAATTCAATTAAATAATATTTCACCCATTTATTTAACATTGTAAAAATTTTAAATATTAAAAAATAATATTCGTGCATTTGCACGCGGTCAAACACTAGTAGTATCACATTTATGGTGTGTCACGTAGTATCATTTGAAAAAGATGTGGAGTTCACTAACATTAAAAAATTACTTATAAATAAAAAAAATTGAAGTTTGAACGAATGAAATACAAGAAAGTAGCCAAAGTAAACATGATTCAGCGTAATTGACACATGTTGTGAATTTGAATCCCCACCTTACACGTTGTGTACTTAAAAGAAAAAGGAAGTATAATAGGTACTCTCGAGTTGGGTTGAGTTACTTAGGGCCTGTCAATCCATATTATGTTTCTTGTTTTCTGATTCAGTTAATATATGTTCGGCAGACTTGTTTTTTTTTTTTTTTTTTTTTGCAAACGTCGACAGACTTGTTTTCAAAAACTGTTTTTCGAATTATGTGATCCAAACAGTGAAAGTTCTAAAAACAACAGTTTTATGTTTGTAGTGTTTTT
The DNA here is from genome assembly GCF_013281855.1 of Momordica charantia. Taxonomy (NCBI): domain Eukaryota; kingdom Viridiplantae; phylum Streptophyta; class Magnoliopsida; order Cucurbitales; family Cucurbitaceae; genus Momordica; species Momordica charantia. The sequence continues at coordinate 12,832,490 of NW_028275159.1, read as the reverse complement.
AGATCCTGATTTCAAACTTTAAAACGTAGAATAGTTTTATGTTTGTAGTGTTTTTAGATCCTGATTTCAAACTTTAAAACGTAGAATTGCATTAAGGAAGATAAAAATTTTGATAAATATATTATATCATGTTATAAATTTTTTTCATTTTTGTTAAAACTAAAAACTAAAAACCAAAAAGTGTAAAATATAATATATTATAAAATATATAATATCGTAAAATAACAGTTATACAAAATTTATAATATATATATTTAGTTTCTAACTACGCTAGATTACAAATATACCAAACATTTGAACAATTAAAACACTCAAAACAACCTTTTTTTCATCCAATCTTTATTTTCAAATTTATGTTTCGTGAGATCACCAACCAAAAGGCAGGTTAAATTCTCGACTGGATTGGATTAAAATATGTGAGAGCCGAACCAACCGGTTCGGTTCAATTATCGGAGAACCGAACCATTTTATGTGTGTTTTAGGTTTAGGTTTTGTTACATTCCTCTCGCAGCTCCCGCCTCTCAGAGCATTAGGTTTCTTCAATTTATTCGTTGAACTCGGCGCCTCTCATCTCCGATCTTCACTCTCTCGACTCTCGAATTCGATCTCATCTTCAATCTCCAAATTACTTTCTGAAATCTTTCAGTGAAAGATCTAAGTGCTGCGGAGTTTGTTCATCATGGCGGACGTTATGCTGATGAAAGAGATTGAGGACACGGCTGGTCGGCTCGGGATAGATCTTTTTCAAGTTGATTTCGACTCCATTCGTCTTCCTCCTGACAACGATTTTGGGATCATTAGGTGAAAACTATATACTTTTACCCTTCGATTTTGCATCTAATTCTCAAGAATCTCTTATTCTTTTATTTGTTTACAATTATGTAGTGATGATGAAGAGGTTCTACAAGAGGAGAGTCTGGAGTTTGATTCTGGATTCGGAAATGTTATTGTTGTTGACAATCTTCCGGTTGTTTCTTCGGAGAAGTTCGAGAAACTTCAAGGTGTTGTTCGTAAGATTTTTGGTCAGGTTGGAGTTATAAAAGATGATGGTTTATGGATGCCCGTTGATCCTACGACACAAAAAACTTTAGGTTATTGCTTTATCGAGTATGGTACCCCACAGGTACTTTCTCTTTATCTCTAACACACCCCTGTGCCTGCTAACTTTAATATGGAACTTATATTAATCATATTGAAAATCATGTGGAATACTATTATTGGAGAATGAATTATCCTATAGTATTATTTTTGATTAAGATAATGATAATTTTCCATATATATCACTTTGTTCTAGCTGGCATTTGATGGGGTTGATATTTAATCCTCATTTTTATAGTTCTACTTGGTAATTTAACTCTAGGTCCTTATCGTCCATCCACTGTATTATTGTTCTACACCTCCTTATAGTCCATCCTTAAAGAAATTACATTAATTGGTTGCTATTACTTTAACCTTATATATATATATATATGTATGTATGTATCTATATTTTTTGAGGGACGCTTTAACATTATATGAGGAGTGATAGTGTGATGTTTTGGATTTCCTTTAGACATGTATTTCATCCAAGAATATGTTAACTTCATGGTATTCAAGTCCGAGTGTTCTTCCCATGCATTTGTGTAATATAATACTGTAGTTCTGATCCTTTAAGTCATATTGTAGGAAGCCGAGCTTGCGAAAGAGAAGACCGATGGGTACAAGTTGGATAGAGCCCATATTTTTGCTGTTAACATGTTTGAGGACTTCCACAGATTTATGAAAGTTCCAGATGAGTGGGCTCCTCCTGAAATTAGCCCATATACTCCTGGGGTAAACTATCTGCAAAGTTACTTGATTTTTCATCTTCACTGCTTTCTGTGAAGTCTTCTAAATTCAAGTTGCATTCCTTGTATTAGTTAAAAATCTATTTAATAGATTTTAGATTTGTTCTGAGAGATGGGTTTGGGGAATTTATGGATCGATGCTAGGGTTATCTAAGGAGCTTTGGTGACAATGGGTCAGTAGAATTGATATGGGGGAAGCAACTAATGGGTGGATATGTAATTTTATGGATCAAGTTGTGCTATGAATTGAGAAGTTCCATGCTTAATGCTACATTATATTGACTTGTTATGGTTTACCCTCATGGAAGCATAATGCGAGCTTATGAACATTTCAGGAAAATCTTCAGCAATGGCTTACTGATGACAAAGCACGTGATCAGTTTGTTATTCGTTCGGGTTCTGACACTGAGGTCTTCTGGAATGACGCTAGACATTTGAAGCCCGAGCCTGTTTACAAGCGTTCTGTGAGTATCTTTAGCCTCTGTCGGGTTTTGACCTTGTTTTTATATTTAAAGTTACTTCTATCTTCTGGTTAGATTAATTCGTTGATGTTGGTGCATGGTATTAATATCTCTCTGCTGTGTCTTGTTCCTGGGCCGTTAAGTTTAAATTTTGTTAACCCCATATTTTTATGTTACAGTTCTGGACTGAGAGTTTTGTGCAGTGGTCCCCCTTGGGGACTTACCTAGCGACAATTCACCGACAAGGTGCTGCAGTTTGGGGTGGAGCAGGTACCTTTAACCGTCTGATGCGCTTTGCTCATCAACAGGTCTGTTATTGTTATAGGCTTCAAACTTTTTTACGGTACTTTTTATATCCCAAAGGCTCAAGCGTTTTATATACTAAATGCAGGTGAAGTTAATTGATTTTTCTCCTGGTGAGAAATATCTGGTGACTTACTGCAGTCATGAGCCCAGCAATCCTCGTGATGCAAATGTGAATATTTTCTATTTTCTATTATTTATTTCAATTTTCAATTGAAGGATGTTGATGACTTTCTATCATTACTAATGATATATTCTTTCAGAGGATCGTGATAAATATTTTTGATGCAAGAACAGGAAAAGTTATGAGAGATTTCAAAGGAAGTCCAGACGATTTTGCTATTGGTGGAACCGGTGGTGGTGTTGCAGGCGTGTCTTGGCCTATTTTTAGGTATTTTTGTTTGCTTGGGATTGGTCTTTTTGTCGTATTTTTATTTTTTACTGTTGTCAAGTTTGTCGAAAGTGCTCTTTTCTTGCTGATGATACAAATGTTATTGCTTTTTTGCAGGTGGGGTGGCGGGAAAGATGACAAGTACTTTGCCAGAATTGGTAAAAATGTGGTCTCTGTCTATGAAACAGAGACTTTCTCACTAATTGACAAAAGATCTTTGAAGGTTGAAAACGTAACGGATTTCTGCTGGTCTCCTACAGAACCAATTATTTCACTCTTCGTTCCTGAGCTTGGTGGTGGGAACCAACCGGCTAGGGTGAGTTCTCCACTCTGCTGCTGCCTTTGGGTCGTCACTATTTTATAATCTTTTATTTCAAAATGTTTTCAATAGGGATAATTTGAATTGATTGCCAAGTTTTTTTTCCATTTCTTAGGTGAGTCTTGTTCAAATCCCTAGCAAGGTAGAGTTGAGACAGAAAAATCTTTTCAGCGTTAGTGATTGCCAAATGTACTGGCAAAGCAATGGGGATTATCTTGCTGTCAAGGTTGACAGGTATACAAAGACGAAGAAGAGCACATACACAGGTTTTGAGCTTTTTCGCATTAAAGAGCGGGATATCCCTATTGAAGTGCTGGAGCTTGAAAATAAGAATGACAAGATCATTGACTTTGCCTGGGAGCCGAAGGGGCACAGGTTTGCAGTTATTCATGGCGACAACCCCAGGCCAGACGTAAGCATTTACACGATGCGCACCGCTCAAAACAGTGGACGGGTATCAAAACTTACGACTCTGAAAGGCAAGCAGGCCAATTCTCTTTTCTGGTCACCTGCCGGACGCTTCATCATACTTGCTGGACTGAAAGGTCTGAACGGACAGTTAGAATTTTTCAATGTTGATGAGCTGGAGACGATGGCAACCGCTGAGCATTTCATGGCTACCGACATTGAATGGGATCCTACTGGAAGGTAGTAATTTAGGGAGCATCTTTATTTGTTACAATTGTTCTTTGGATCAGAATTTACTTCTTTTTGTGGTCTGTGGATGTGGCGGCTGAGTTGGTTGTCTTGTTTGGCATCTCTGCAGGTATGTTGCTACTGCAGTAACTTCTGTTCACGAGATGGAAAATGGCTTCAACGTCTGGTCATTTAATGGAAAGCTTCTCTACAGAATATTGAAAGACCATTTCTTTCAGGTAATTTATCCACTCATATTTTTTGTAATTATCCAAGAGCTGGCAATCTGATATTATAAAAAGTCTATTCTATGTAACTCAGTTCGAAAGTTTACTATTTACTTGAGCCAATATTTGTAATCATGGTGCTGTATAGAAGGTTTTTCTATGCTTGCAAATAGAAGGTTTTTCTGTGATGAACTCTTTAGTGTTTCTGATTTTCAAATGGCTCATGACAGTTTGCGTGGCGCCCGAGACCACCAACCTTCTTGAGTCCCGAGAAAGAGGAAGAGATATCCAAGAATCTGAAGAAGTACAGCAAGAAGTACGAGGCTGAAGATCAGGACGTTTCTATGCTGCTCAGCGAGCAGGATCGCCAGAAACGTAGAAGGTTGCAGGAGGACTGGGACAAGTGGTTGAATGAATGGAAGATACTGCACGAAGAAGAGAAGATGTTCCGGCAGAAACTGCGGGATGGCGAAGCCAGTGATGAGGAAGAGGAGTACGAAGCAAAGGAGGTTGAAGTAGAAGAGATTTTGGATGTGACAGAGGAGGTTTTATCGTTTGATTTTGGACAGGAATGAGGTTCTTAACTGTATATAATAACCTCATTGCATGATATATTGTTAGGTAGGTCTGACCGTTTGTGAACTTGGGAAATTTTCCTTCTTCCCTTAAATTTTCTTCGTTCATTTTTTTTTTTGTATCCCTTTATTTGTTTGGTGATACTATTAATCAGTTAGTTACTACTTCAGATCAAGTTATATACTAGTCTTTTCACATTTCGGTTGAAGGGGTGGGTGCAGGAGGTGAGCTTCACAGCCCCGGGTCGATCATTGGGGAGTGGAGTGGTAGGGCTACAAATTACAGCTCTTGAAATGTAACTAGGAGATATTTCTGAAAGGCCGCAAGGGTGTATTTGATTGATGATTTGAAACAATCAGAGTAATTGTGTGTTTGGTGGGTGATTTGAAAAAAATTTAGAATGAGTAAAAATAGTGTTATAAAATTAACTGAAGCTAACATTGTTGGGAAATTGGGATTTTTGACCCATTCCAATAACTACTTTGGACTTTTGACCCCCTTTTGATTTTTACTTATTTATGATCCCTCCACCTCCTGAGGTAATTTTTCTTTCGAACTCCCGATCTTATTGTGAATGATTTTCTACCTTTTTTTTCTTCGTTCTTTGCGTGGGTGAATGATTTCAACCTTCGGCTCTATCTAAAGTAGTCAAGGTTATTATGAAGTTTGATTTACTGTTGCTTCCATTGTTTTGTTTTAATTTTTGACTTTCAGGGTTCCATCTCGGCTTTAAGTTCGGTGGATTTAGGACCGGGATGAAACCCTGAAAGTCCATTCCAGAAGGATGAACTTTCTGGATTCCATCTCGGGCCTCGTCCCGGTCCATTTCGAATCGGGATGAGTCCCAAGATGGATTCCAGAAAGTCCATCCTTCTTTCTGGATTCTATCTCGGGCCTCGTCCCGGTCCATTTCGAACCGGGATGAGGCCCGAGATGGAATCCAGAAAGAAGGATGGACTTTCTGGAATCCATCTTGGGACTCATCCCGGTTCGAAATGGACCGGGACGAGGCCCGAGATGGAATCCAGAAAGTTCATATCTTGTACTTCGACTTTCTGGATTCCATCCCAGGCTTCAACCCGGTCCGTTTCTAAGCAATATTGTTTTGTTTTGTTACAGGAGACATGGATATGACACTTAAGATCAACCAAGACGACTGGTTCCCGGCCGCGATGTCAAATCTCGCTCACGTAGGGAAAACCTCTTCTCGTCTTAAGGCTAGGTTAACTCCCTCTCAGTTAGACATGTTTAGTCAAACATGTTTTGGTCCGATTTTAGGGATGAACGTTGTATTTAACGGTCCGTTGCTCCATCACCTGTTGCTTAGAGAGGTGGAGGAACCTAGAGACGACCTCATTAGCTTTAACCTATTCGGGCATAGGGTCTCTTTTGGGAAGCGTGAGTTCGACCTAATAACCGGTCTTAGACACACTATGAATAGGGTAGATGAGGATGTTCGTAACCGGAGACTTAGAATTCTGTATTTTCAAGACAAGGCGAGTGTGAAGTGTTCGGAGTTGGAGAAAATTTTTTTAGAACACACATTCGAAAATGACGAGGATGCTGTGAAGATTGCTATAGTGTACTTCATAGAGCTTGCCATGATGGGCAAGGAAAGGAAGCAGAAAATGGACACGAGCCTCCTTGGGATTGTGGATCGGTGGGAAGTTTTCTGTAATTATGACTGGAGTTCAATGATTTTTGAAAGGACTCTCTGGAGCTTGAAGAACGCTCTGAAGGACAAGGTCGAGGCGTACAAACAGAAGGTCGCTATGGACTCGAGCCATGTTGAGACGTATAGCTTGTATGGGTTTCCATACGCTTTTCAAGTTAGTGAAATTTAAATGTAATTTATTATATATTTATGTACTTGTGAAATACCGTAGAGTCTAACTTGACGTGACTACAAGTTTGGGCATACGAGACAATATCAACCTTGTCGACTCGAGTAGCATTGAGGCTGAATGACGATGCTATTCCTCGTATACTTAGATGGTCCTGCACCTATTCGCGTGCTTTTAATGTTTTGGAGTGAGAGGTCTTCGAGAACGTTAAGGTGAGTACAACATGTTCTTATTGTTTTTAGTATTTAATATTAAAATTGACCTAACTATTTGTGTTATACAGTTGAAGGTTGTAGTTCGTTTGGAGGCAACTGATGTCGAACGACAGCACATGGCTCGCGTTATGCATCCACCAGTGGCCCCTGTCGGACCTCCTGCACCCATAGAACTTGCTACAGAACCACTGGCTACTACTTCCACCGCTCAGAAGTCTCCCGTTACTGGTGAGGTTGGGGATCCAGTTGAGCTCCATGATGTAGCAAAGGATGCTTCCCCAGTGGTTGATCATGTAACAGAAGATATTATTGGGACCGATGGAGGACAAGATCAATTGTTGCCACAGAAAGGGACGAAGAAGAAGAAGAAGAAGTCGAAACATAAGTGGAGTCGGGAGCTGCGGAGGCTCGGCGACAGAGTGACGGCCATTGAGACAACTCTGACAGGCATGACGACTGACATAAAGGACATAAAGAAGTTTATGAAGAGGCTAACAAAGGTAAGGGTTATTGTATTATCTGAATTTCTTGTTCACATCCGTATATTTATAATTTTTATTACGTAGGTTATGTCGAAGGGCCAGAATAAATATGATAGAAGGGGCGGTGGGCCGGATCAGGATGGTTCTTCGGGCGGACGTGATCCGAGTGGGCGTAACGAGGAGGATATGGACATGGATGAGGATCCGAAGACAGGGAAAGAGCCGAAGACAGGGGACGAGCCGAGGATAGATGAGGATCCGAAGAATTGTGAAGAACCCGCCGACGTCACCGAGAGTGACGTGGAGATGGATCACGCTCCTACCATTGTTGAAGCTACCCAGGAGGTCCCAAGTGGCCACCCTAGTCCGGTCGACGTAATTGAGGTATTTCTGTAACGATACTAACTTTTTTACGTTAACGTAACTTTATTTACTTAAAGCAAATGTTCGTTCATTTTTAGGATCTTACTCTAGGTAAGTGCGCTAGTGACGGGGAGGCAAGTAAGGGGAAGATGGTTAACGTACCGACACCGCAACCCGCAGGGCCATCGAGAAAGCAAACTGATAGGACAGAAAGTCGACCCCTACCCTTATCACATGGAGGAACTCCACACCTGACCGTTGTTAAGGTAACTCCAACGTCCAACTCCAACTCCAACGTCATTAAGTCTTGTATTGAACTTCTTTTATACTTGTTACAGGTTGAACCTGAGTTTATTGAAGGTCCACTTGGCCAGGGTCTTCGGAAGAGGAAATATCCGTGGAAGTTGCGGGCCATATACACGCCCACCGGCCAACGTGGTATCAAAGTTCAAGCGTACGACCCTACATGCCCCATCCCATCGCTGCTGGACGAGGGGTTCCAGAAATGGATGGACGACCCATCAACCGACGGCAATTCCCGTTCAACGTCCGTCGGGATCAAATACAAGAGTTGGTTTGGCCTGCTCCTGGATCCTGAGTTTCAACTCGACGACGAGGTTAGTGAAGTTTAGAAGCAGCAAAGTTGTTTTAAATTATAGACTTATACTTTTTATAATGTCACATGCAGTATATCGACTCGCTCATGATGTTAACGGCGAGGAAAGTTGAGAAGTGTAAACATCTATTGCGCGTGCGATTCGCAATAGGCGACGTACTTCTATCCGTAAGTTCGGCTTACCTTTCACCCATGTAACGAACGATATTACTTCGATATGTGAATGACGTTTGTGAGGGTTTTTTTTTTTTTGCAGAACTTGCTACGACGAACAGACGGACCATATGCAGCTATGAAGCCGGGTATCCTGCCGTCGAAATGTACGTATGATTGGAGGCAAGAGCGTACCATCTTTCGGTACGTGCTTGGTCGACAATCGGACTACGACACCCCATGGAGCGAGGCCGATATCGTGTACACGCCGATGAATATTGGCGGAAACCACTGGGTCATGATCGGGATTGATCTTGTGGAGAGTGATTTAACCGTATGGGACTCACTGCAGTCGATCACCCCGTTAGATGATCTCGAGAAGGCGCTCAAGCCAATGTGCACGATAATCCCGGCGATTCTTCATTGGAGCGGGATGCTCGCACTTCGGCCTAACCTGCCCACGGTGCCGTGGAGGGTCCGAAGACGTACTGTACCTCAGCAAGCCGGGTTCACAGATTGCGGCATATTTTGTGTTAGATTTTTCGAGTACGATGTAATTGGGTCAAAGATGGACACTTTGACTCAAAGTAACATTTCTTTATTTCGTCGTCAATATGTTGTACAAATGTGGGCTCGCAGACCCTTTTTTTAGTTGTAATTATTCTTTGTATCGATTTTTTTTCCACCGACCTAAATATGACCTATCATAATTTGTTTTAGCATACTTATTTTTAGCTGTAGTCACTGATGAACAGTAACATAACATAAAACACGTTTGTAATCATATATGAAAGAATAGCAACCTATTGTTCATGCATGTACATGGATTCTTACTTGCGGTACAAGCTACCTATTCATATCTACCAAAATACAATGTATTAGTCCGTCTAATAAATTTTTGTTTGAGGTACATAAATGTCTACATATTACAACTTAAATAGCCATAATATTGCTACACAGTATTTAGTGGTTCGCGACAAGTTTTACGATTGTGTCCCGACGTACCACATCGACTGCACTTGCGCGGTGGACGGACCTCGCCTGTGGAAGGAATCCTCACCGTCTGTCGCCGTCCAACCCTAACGACCTTCTTCGGTGGTTGAACATCGATATTCACAAACCCCGGAGAACTCTTCCATGTTGAGGATGAACCCACTGGAAATATTGGTTCTGCATATGCCAACATCTAGCTGTTGACCGTGTATGCCTCATCGCATAGTGTGTACGGATTTATGCTACGAGAACTGGCTGCAGCAATAGCATGGGAGCACGGGACTTTAAAATAATCGAACTCCCGACAAGTACACGTCTGCGATTGCAAGTCAACGTCCCCATTGAGGTTCCCGTCAAGTACCTCAAAATTAAACTGGTCGATGTTCATAACAATGTGTCTCCGTGCATTATCCAAAGCTTCGGCAATCATTTCCTCTGCGTAGTCAGACAACGTACTCTGCCGTGAAGAAGCAAGCGTCCGATGTTCGTAGAACCACCTTTGCAACACACCTCTGATATGATCAAGTAATGCGGTGATTGACAACTTACGTGCATGCCTGAAAAGGGCATTAACGGACTCTGCAATATTGGTGGTCATTTGTGAGTATCTTAGTTTCGTCTGAAAGCAGCGAGCCCATCGTTCCTTTCCTATAGCTTCCAGATATTCCCTGACTCCTGGGTGTGCGCACAGTTGGACCCAGTTCTCATTGAAATATGACTCGCGAAATGCCTTCGCAGCCTTAAAAAATAATGCCTCCAACGCGGACGTTTTAAATTTGGCCAGCAAGTTCATCTTTAGATGATGTATACAAAAGCAATGAAATGCAGTAGGAAATACCTCATCAATCGCTTTACAAATGGCGGCATGTCGATCAGAAATGAAGACCAAATTCTGAACGGTGTCGACAACACTCTTCAATTGAGTCATAAACCATACCCATGATGCGACGCTCTCACTCCCGACCATTGCAAAAGCAACTGGGTATATTTGGTTATTCGCATCAACAGCAGAAGCAGTTAATAATACACCTCCGTACTTCCCTTTAAGGTGTGCCCCGTCAATAACCAAAACTGGTCGAATGCAACACATAAAACCTCTAATTGATTGACCCATGGCCATGAAGACATATTTGAAGTACTTACTATCATCCAACTCCAATTCAAATATAGTACCTGGATTCATGATTTTCATGGCTTCCCCATAAGCGGGTAGTAGCTCGTACGATGAAGCTGGATCCCCTCTGATAAGTCGGAGTGCTTCTTCGCTCGAACGCCAGGCCTTGTCGTAACTCATATTTACACCGTACTCCTCACGAATATCTTGCATGATGTCCTTCGGCCTGTACGTGCGAGAAACATCAGTAAACTTTGATTGTACTAGATGACCGACCACCCAACTCTTCGCCTGACGATGATCCTGTTTCATAACGGCACCATTGCACTTAGAGTGGACTGCGATATATTTCTTTATCTTAAACAGGTTGCAATCTCTAATCTTAGTGGTTCTAAGTCGCCACGTGCAAGTAGGATCGATGCATCGCATCAAGTATAGTTTCGGCGTAGACTTCTTCACTTGAAACTGAAAGTTCTTCCGCAATGCAAGTAAATGCATTTTCATAACTAGTTCCTTCTTTGAGTCGAATACGTCACGCTCCTTAACATCATCGGTCCTAGCCGATTGGACCATGGCTTGCAATCTATCACCTTCTGACTGACCGGTGACTCTATTGCTTGCCATTTCATGGACGGTGTCTACAGGATATTCAGCCATTGTATTATGAATTGTTACCTTTTCATGCTCATGTTGCACATCAAGTCGATCACTGGCGTACTCATTTCCATATTCCTCTTCGTCGTCTCCTTCTCCCATGTCGGTCATTGGACGATATGATTCATCACTATCTTCATCCACATTTTCACTTCCATTCCACAAGCCAGGCACATCCCAATCATATGCCCTATCATCTCCCAAATTACAAGGAACAACATCTGACCCTAACGGTGTGAGAGATGCTATATCATGACCAATATGACCAAAGTAGGGGGGTGGTGGGCGGGAAGAAGAGGGGTTCGACGACGAGGACGGAACTGACGGACTTGAAAATGAGGGTCTCGGAAATAAGGGTTTTGCAAATGGGGGGGCACAAGTTGAGGGAATAGGAACATTGGACACGTGTTGGCCTAAATAATATGGGAAAGAAGGCATGTACGGTTCATTCTGATGTACCTTCTTTGGCACGGTAGATATGTATAGCGGCAATTCAGAGACATCTTCACCAGTCAAGAAGAAAGTCAAGTCATCGTCGTCAGTTATTTCCATTACAAACCTTCGCCTTAAAATTATATACACGTCTAATTATGATATCTTCCTATAATGGATTTATACTACTTAGCCTACATACATGTCCTAGAAATTCAGCATAGGTGATTTTACTATCCACAGTCAATCCTCTTGTACGACCACCCACGTAATCCTTTTCAATATCTTTCCATTCTCCACCGAATGATATAAAAACATGAGGCATCCTGCAAATAGACCAAAACACTATAATTAAATACAAATTAATAAATTTACAAATAAACAAGAAAAATTCAAGATTTATATTGCATGGTCTCGGTCCCTATCCCGGTCCCGGTCCCTATCCCGGTCCCGGTCCCAATCCCTATCCCGGTCTACCCCAGTTTATCCCCATCTCGGTCCCGGTCCCGGTCGTATCTGGACATGAAGGATCGGGCTTGAGTTTACCTTCTATCTCGGTCTCAAACCCGGTTCTAAATTTCATCCTAGTACTAATCCCGGTCCAAGATAAATTCTAGACTTCATTTATGTTTTCCGTAAAACAACGTTTTTTCTAGAAAAATGATAAAATTTCGTATCATTACAAGTTTGAAGAAGTACAATATTCTAAAATGATGAAACAGACATACCTATATTGTGAAAACAATGGATTCGAGATAACGAATTATGTGGGGACCGATCGATTGGATAATGTGGGCCAACAATCACGTGGAGAAAATCTTGAGTATTGGAAAAAAAAACGTGACTTGCGTGTGTGTGGTGATTTGGAGTTGAAAAAACAAAGTGAGAATTGTTAAGTTGGTGGTTGGTGGGTTGGTTGGAAATTTATTATATCATAAATGCATTTATTATGAAACGAGGGCAATTTAGTCCATTTACATGATAAAATAAGGGGAGGGGTCAGAAATCTGAGGTGAAGGGGTCATGAATAAGTAAAAATCAAAAGGGGGTCAAAAATCCAGAGTGGTTATTGAAAGGGGTAAAAAATCCCAATTTCCCAACATTGTTCGGGAAACAAAATAAGGAATCGAAGATTTGTATGAAAGATTAGTAGATAAAAGGGATAAGAACTTTGTTATCTGTTTTGTGTAATTCTTTGTTTTTAGCTTTAATATTCAAAATATGAAAACAAAAAATATACCTTAAATCTTTTTCAAAATGCATTGGCCTGTTAGTTATAAAGCATTTATGGGCATTTTCAGCTTCTAAATGAATTACTGATTTTCAGCTTCTAGAAGAATCACAAATTATTGGTTAGAAATGATTTCATATTTTAGAATTTTAAAAAATGAAGAATTATTTCAAATTCTTAAATCGTGTTGATTTCAAATCATTAAAATGAAAAATAAAATATAATATTTTACAATTAGATCCTTGTAAATAAATGTTGGGGACAAAAATATGACCTACCACGTGGCGAGATCATATATGGCTGACCTCATCAGCTCATCTCCGGTCGAGCTCTTAAGTCCATCTAGGAAGATCTCCTAAGTCCATCTAGGAAGATCTCCTGAGCTCGTCTACGGAAGAGCTCCTAAGCTCATCTACGGAAGATATCCTAAGTTCATCTAGGAAGAGATCTTAAGCTCATCCATGGAAGAGCTCCCAAGCTCCTCTACGTAAGAGCTCCCAAGCTCCTTTACGGAAGAGCTCCTAAGCTCATCTACAGAAGATATCATGTCCATTTACGGAAGAGCTCCTAAGCTCGTCTACGGAAGAGCTCCTAAGCTCATCTACGGAAGATATCCTAAGTCCATCAAGAAAGAGCTTTTAAGCTCGTCTATGGAAGAGCTTCTAAGCTCATCTATGGAATAGCTCCTAAGCTGATATAGGAAGACCTCTTAAGCTCATCCATAGTCGAGCTCCTAAATGACAAGCTTTGACATCATGCGGTTCGCCGACCTCAAAGGTCGGCCCCGTTACTTAGACACGGATTAGAACCTTCCAAGTATTATACTCCAAAGCAGGGATAAATCCAGAGACCAACACGGACCAACGGTCCATAGCAGGTCACCTGACCCCAGAGTAGTGAAATACCTCGATGGGATGGGTAATTACTCCTCAAATCTCTATAAATACACCTCCACTCCACCCACTAAGGTATGGAAACTATTTTTTACGCTGATCTGTTGAGCTCGGATTATATACTAACTTAGCGTCGGAGTGGCTTACCTCCTTGCAGGTATCCCGAGAATCGCTCTAAGTGCTACCAACCGACCTCCCAGGTCGTCATCCGTAACCCGAGAATCGCTCTAAGTGCTACCAACCGTCTGTGGGGACGACATTTTAAGTCATTCCTAATAAGATCAATCTATGACTCATGCAGTTTCTCGAAGCGGTAGTATTCCCCAAAATTTGGTGGACCTTCAAATCTCTTCAAGGTATTCCGCTGCCAGAAGATCTTCCTGTTCAAGATCTTCCCTGAACGATGACCTTCCCCTCGAGGAAGACCTCCTCCTCATAACAACTTTCGGTTAAGGAAGATCTACTGGAAGAGGAATAACTCTTAGTCGAGGACGACCTCCCCTCGACGACAAGTTTCCCAAGGGAGACCTACTGCAAGAGGAAGACCACATAGTCCAGGATGACCTTCCCTTCGACGACGAGTCTCCCAAGGAAGACCTACTGCAAGAGGAAGACCTCATAGTAGAGGATGACCTTCCCCTCGACGACAACTCTCCCCAAGGAGAACTATTGTAAGAGAAATATCTCATAGTCGAGGACGACCTTCCCCTCGACGACGAGTCTCCCAAGGAAGACCTACTGCAAGAGGAAGACCTCATAGTTGAGGATGACCTTCCCCTTGACGACAACTCTCTCCAGGGAGAGCTATTGTAAGAGGAATACCTCATAGTCGAGGACGACCTTCCCCTCGACGACGAGTCTCTCAAGGGAGACCTACTACAAGAGGAAGACCTCATAGTCGAGGACGACCTTCCCCTCGAAGACAAATCTCCCAAGGAAGACCTGCTCTAAGAGGAAGACCTCATAGTTGAGGATAAACTCTCATCATTTGATCATATATTTGAGCAAGCATGATAGCTGACCTACACCCAATGGGGGCACCAAAATATAAATTACGCATATCATCAAATTCCTAAGCGCCCAGTTTAGGCTGAGCTACTCCAAGCTCAACTTCGAACTCCTAAGCGCCTAGCTTAGGCCGAGCTCATCCAAGCTTTGAGCTCAAACTCTTAAACACACAACTTGAGTCGAGCTTCTCCAAGCCCGAACTCAAATGCTTAAGCGTCCAGCTTAAGCTGAGCTTCTCCAAGCATCAAACATAATCAACATGGCAAGCTTAAGTCGTCTTAAAGCGTTGACCTTGAACAACACGTCATCCATTATTCTTAAGCATCAAGCTTAGTTGAACTTCTCAGAGCTCCTAACTTAGGCAACATGCCATCAAGATGAATTTCTCATAAGGCCGAATAGTGAACATACCCAAAGGTGATAGCTTGCGGAGAGACAGAGCTCATCACCATCAAAAGGAAGAGCTGCAATTATATAGATCACCCCCAACCAACGGGAAAGCTTCCATCAAATAGCTCATCCCTACCTAAAGGGAGAGCTTTCATCTAAGTTCATCATCATCAAAAGGAAGAGCTTTCGTCTGATAGCGCATCCCCACCTAAACGAAGAACTTTAATCTGAGTTCCTCATTGCAAGAAAAATTTGTAGCTGAGCTCATCATGAGGGCTTCCGTCAAATAGCTTGTCCCTGCCTAAAGGGAAAGCTTCCAACAGAGCTCATCATAAAAGATTCCATCTGATAGATCATCTCACATAAAGGGAGAGCTTCGTTTGAGCTCACCATCATCAAGAAAGCTTTCGTCAGATAGCTCATCATCGCCTAAAGGGAGAACTTTCATCTGAGCTCATCCAAGCAAGGAGAACTTTCAGTTAAGGTCATCAAACTCATCAGAAGAGCTTTCGTTACACAGCTCCACTCTACCTTAAGGAAGGCTCGCGAAGAGAGAGCTCATCTCAATCTCAAACATGCATGATCTATCAGATAACTCACCTCGGCCTCAATGGTGAGCCTCTACAAGATAGATCACTTCTTCATGCATGAGTTCACATCGACCAAAAGATAAGCTCCCACAAAATAGGTCATCTCGACCTCAAGGATGACCTATGAGATAATTCACTTCACTAGGCATGAGCTTACATCGACCAAAATATGAACTCCCACAAAATAGGTCATATCGATCTCGAGGATGACCTATACGGTATAATTCATTTTTTCATGCAATGAACTTACATCGACTAAAAGATGAGCTCCCACAAGACGTCATCTTAACCTCAAGATGAGCTATCAGATAGCTCACATCGACTCAAAGGATGAGCTCACATCATATAGTTCTCATTGACTTTCCATCAGCATCAGTGGAACTTCCATTAATCAAAGGGACGAGCTCTCATGTGAGAGAGCTCACATCATATAGCTCAACTTCAAAGATGAGCTTCCATCAACATCAATGATGAACTTCCATCAATCCAAAGGATGAGCTCGCACGAGAAAGGTTATCTCAACCTCAAGGATGAGCTCACATTATTTAGCTCACCTCGACTTCAAGGATGAGCTTCCATCAACATTAATGACGAGCTTCCATCGGCTCAAAGGTTGAGCTCTCACGAGAGGACACCTCGGCCTTAAGGACGAGCTCACGTCACCATTGTTTACCTTAATTTCCATGACAAGTTTCCATCGACATTTAGGATGAGCTTTCACCTTATAGCTCACAATAGCTTCACGAACGAGCTCTCATCAAATAGCTCAACTCAAGCTTAAACATGAGCTCCCAACCTCGATGACGAGCTCCCAAGAATGAGATTTCCCCAAACAACTCACAACAGTTTCAATGACGAGTTCCCAATGTATAGCTCACGATGATCTCAATGATGAGCTCCCACGAGACAGCTCAAAATTACCTCAATCACGAGTTCCTACCAAATAACTCACGTCAACTTCAATACCTTGGTCTTGATGGTGAGCTCCCACAAGATAGGTTATCAAAGCCCAAAGAAAGAGACCCCATTAGTAGGCTAAGCCCTACTTCAAAGATGAGCTGCCAGCTTAAAAAGACAAATATCCATGAAGCGACCTTCGTGAATCACCGCTTAAGGAGCCGATCTACATAAATAATGAGCTACGCAAATCTATGACCTTGACCAAACATATTCAAATTGGCACAAGTCTCGACGGTCAGACCTTAGAACGAGAATGACCTACACGAGGTCAAAGATAAGTTCTCAAAGTAAGACCTTCACCAAGCTAGGTCCAAGGTAAAACTCCTCAAAGAAATACCTTCACCAAGGTTCAAGGTCGAGCTCCTCAAAGAGATCTTCATCAAGGTTCGATATCTTCTAAAAAAGATGACCTCCACACGGGTTTAAGGGAGAACTCCTCATAACGACGTTCACAATGATCCAATGAAAAGCATATTGAAGCCTAAACTAAACATCTATCTCGCAACGTGTCGGAATGACCTATGACAAGTTAGATTCCAAACTTATAAAAGTGGGGGAAAATGTTGGGGGCAAAAATATGACATACCATGTAGCGAGATTATATACGATCGACCTCATCAGCTCATCTACGGTCGTATACGGAAGAGCTCCTAAGCTCATCTACAGAGATATCCTAAATCTATCTAGGAAGATCTCCTAAGCTCATCTACGGAAGATATCCTAAATTCTTCTAGGAATAGATCCTAAGCTCCTCTACAGAAGAGCTCCTAAGCTCCTCTACGGAAGAGCTCCTAAGCTCATCTACATAAGATATCATGTCCATCTACGGAAGAGCTCCTAAACTCGTTTACAGAAGAGCTTCTAAGCTCATCTACAGAAGATATCCTAAGTCCATCTAGTAAGAGCTCTTAAGCTCGTCTACAAAAGAGCTCCTAAGCTCATCTACGGAATAGCTCCTAAGCTCATATAGGAAGAGCTCTTAAGCTCGTCCACGACCATGCGGTTCACCGACCTCAGAGGTCGGCCCCGGTTACTTAGACGCGAATGAAAACCTTCCAAGTATTATGCTCCAAGGCAGGGATAAATCTAGAGACCAACACGGACCAACGGTCCATAGCAGGTCACCTGACCTTAGAGCAGTGAAATACCTAGATGAGATGGGTAACTACCCCTCAAATCTCTATAAATACACCTCCACTCCACCCACTATGATATGGAAAATATTTATGACGTAATCTGTTGAGCTCGGATTATATACTAACTTGGGCGTCGAAGTGGCTTACCTCCTTGCAGGTACCTCGAGAATCGCTCTAAGTGCTACCAGCCGACCTCCCAGGTCGTCATCTATGCCTTGATAGATTTTTGCATCAACAATAAATATTAAAAAAAAAAAAGCCAAATGGATGAAGTTTACAATTTTACAATTCTCCTCGTCTCCATTTTCGTTATTTTACTTTTATCTCTTTCGTTGGCACACCACTAGTGTGTACTCGTTCATGCCACATGGATGATCCTTTTTTTTTCTCGATAATTTTGATTTCTTCGATTCTCATCTCAAAAGAGAGTAAAATTGGAAGATTGTCAAAATTTCATTTAAAATCCGTACCAAATCTTACTTATACTGGACAATTTTTTTTAAAGGATAAAACGTGATTTTAAATTCTATTTTTTTAGTCAAATCAAACACATAAAACGATTGATTTGCAAATCTGAGGTTCCAAACTAAGAAGGTTATGAAATAAGTAGGGAAATTATTATATTAATTTTTTTTCTTTTTTTAAACAAAAAGATTAAACTTCATTAAAAGGAAGAATCCACCTCATGGGCTACAACGAACTCAAAATCCTTTCTATCTGCACAACTAAACAAATTGGGAAATTGAGATAACCAAATCGTATTTTCATGAGAAAATTTTTTTGAGCTAAAGAGTTGACTTCCTCTTCACATACACAAAGGGCACAAGGCCAGCTTATGCTATAGGCGAGCGAGGCGACCGCTCCCGTTCTAGGAAGGCCTTATATTTTTCCTATAATATATAATATTGGTATTTATTTAATTTAATTTTAATTATCAATTAAATTTAAAATATAAAATAATTTACTAATTACTTTTCATAAACTTTTTCGGAGGAATTCATAATTTTTTTTTTATAATATTGAAAATACACACTACTAAAAAAATCCACAATTAACAGACTCATAAATTTCTTACAATTTTGATTGGCTCAGCTTTCAAATTTGTTAACACTAATCTTTTTATTCATGTTCATTTCAAATTTCCTTAAAAGGAGTGTGGGAGACCTTCCATATTTTTTTCATCTTTTTATTTATTTTTCTCACTAACCAAAACTTCATAAATATATTACTTAGGTTACACTAATTTTAAGTCGAACTCTCGCCCTCTCTCTGTCAGTACTCTCCCCTCTCTCACTCTCTCACTCTCTCAAATCTCAAATTTTCATCTTGATCTTCTGTGTGGTCTCACAATATTATTAATTGCTAGAATAAAAATAAAAACTTTTTATCTCCTCAACTCAACCTAGTAGCTTCAAAGTTCTAGGTTTTTGGTTCAAAATTTTTTACTTTTTTTTATAAATTATTTCATATTTTTTATTGCTCAAAATTTAATATAAGAGACTTGCTTACCTAGAATATAAATATGTGAAAATATGAATCTAGATATGAAAATATAAAAGAAAATAAAAGTAGAAAAACTTAATCTTAAAAGGTGCTGCTCTCGATAAATTTGTTATTGGAACTAAAAGTAATAAAACTGATGTATAGAAGAAATGATAAATATAGACAAATAGAGATGAAATAAAAATAGTAGATGATGATATGTTGTTGAATAAATGAAGCATCTAATCATGAAAAGCAAACTAGAGCGAGGAAGTATAGAGAAAAAAGGATTGCTAAGGAAATTGCAAATGATATGAAAATACAACCAATATTTCGAGAAAAAATAACGATTCGAAAAATAAAAAACAATTTGATGAGAATGTTGATATTGAAGAAACACGATCACCGAAAGATTCAATTTCATGTATATGGAACTTTTGACTTCTTATTTGATATGAAAATTTTAAAGTCATTATATGATGATAATCTAAAAAGATATTATAGTAATCTTGAAAATATATTAAAACATGATACATTTACCGACATTAGTAGTTTAGATTAATTTTTTGAATTAAACATATTAAGAGAAGTGTAATTAAATTGACTGTTCTATTAAAATATTAAATTATATAAAAAAGGTAAACGCTTTTACAAATGCATATCTTGCTTATAAAATATTATTAACAATTTCGATAACAGTTGTTTCTACTGAAAGAAGCTTTTCAAATTAAAATTAATCGTATTTAAGGTCAACTACGTCAAAAGAAAGATTAAATGGATTGGTCATATTGTTCATTGAAAATGATATATCAATAAACTTAGTTTATCAAAATTTGATACATAATTTTGCATATCAAAAAGTAAGAAAAATAAATTTTATATTGTATTTTCTATATTAAAGCCTCTAAATCAAAGTTTTGCCTAAGGCCCCATATCATCTTGAGCCGCCCCTGAAAGAACACCATGTTTATGAGTTTCTAAGGGCCTGTTTGGTAACGTCCTCGTTTTCCGTTTTCCATTTCCTGGTTCTTGTTTCTATTTCTTTTTAGAATTTTGGGAAAAAAAGAAATAGAAACCAAATATCTTTTCATAACTAATTCTTTTCCTATTTTTATTTTTAGTTTTTTTTAGTTTCCAAAATTTAGTTCTTTTTTTTTTCCTGGTAATATTTCTCAAATTTTAGAACAAGAAATGAGATAGGTTATCAAACTTACCTGTTTCTTAAAAAATTATAACGGGAACAAAAAACAGAAAACATGAACATTATCAAACGAAACTTGAAAATCTCATTCCTTGTTCGTTGTAATGAAATCAGCCACCACATAGGAACTCGTAGTACCCGTTGGAGTGGTTGGTTTAAACATATCTTCGTTAGAGATCCATTTGTTTGTAAAGCAACTTATCGCCTCTTCATTCCCTACTCTTGACCCCATGACAAACTAGAACAAAGGAAAGAATTTCGAGAGCTTCTACTTGCTTGGAGGATAGATGAATCATGAAATTACCTTCCTTTTTTAGAAGCCTCAAAACCATAAGATTTGGATTTTTCATAATCCTCCATACTTGTTTGGCTATAAGGATTAAGTCTTCAATATCTCTAAATTTTAGACCCCAAGCTCGTTAAGAAAATACATAATCTCTCACCGTTTCAATGAATTCTCCTCTTTTTGCCTGTGGTTTGTGGAACCCACCAAAATAAATCAACTGCTCTTAATAAAAACTTGAAGCATCTCGGATGGTTAGTGCAATGCTTTTAATAATAACTTTTTCCACCCGACTTGTTTGTTTTTAAAAACATTAAAATTTATTCTAAAAACAAACATTAAAATTAAATTACCTTTTTAGTTTCTACATTTTACGCATAATTAAATCTCATGTCTTGTATAGTACAAGTTTCATTATCGTCCTGGATTCTCATTAAAAAAAAAAAAACACATTTGTCGAATATAATTCTTATCTAAATTTTAGAAACAAAAACTAAATTTTTTTACAACTACATCCCATTCGATAATCATTGTGATTTTTGTTTTTATTTAATTAAGCTTTTAAATACTACATTCACATATGTATTTGTTTGTTTCCAAACTAAAAAAGTAATTTTCAAAAACTTATTTTATTTTTAAAATTTAGCTTAGAAAATGACCAAATTTACACTCAAGAGAGACCAAATTTACACCAAAGAAATTCGATCAAACCTGAAAAACAAAGAAAGATTACACATTGATGTGGTGTTAGCAACACACAATTTGATTCTTATGTTAGAATCAAGTGTTAAGGACAACGATACCTCAAGTACTCCAAGTATCTACATTGGTATGAGACAATTTGGGTAAAGTGGGACAATTTGCTCTTCTAATATTTTGTAAAAACCCAACAAATTCCACATTAGCAAGATATTGAAGAATACTCAGTGTCTGACAATCATAATGTCGTCTTCCAATATTTTTCTTCTTTGTCACATGATGATAAATCTTGCTGAAATTTATAGTGTAATTAACTTCCACCTACTTGGCTCATCTGGAAGTTCTTGATCAACTATCAACATAGTTTCCAGAACACACACCTTGTATAACCGTCAAGTCAATGCTCGTGTGTAAACATGTGGAACCGCTAACATCACATCCTTTGTCATAGTAAAGCAGACATACCATAAGGATGAATTATCTCTCTTCAGAAGAACTTATCATCTTCCTTGACGAGAGAAACACTATTAGCATTTGTCCCATTTCCGTGTACATTCCTCCATTCGCAATGTGTGAAACTGCGCTCCTTCAGTTACAACTCATTTGAGATGCCTTTTGTTATTGGAAAAAATCCCTTACTTTTACTCTAGAAATAAGCAAAAAATTAAAATAACTAATAAATTTAAAGAAAGCAAGAAAATAAAGAAACACAAGAATGAATGTGGAAAACTCCAAATTGGGAAAAAAACCACGACCCACAAGGAAAATTCCACTATGTGAAAAATTATTACAATCACACAGATTTCTCTCCACGATCCTAATTACATAAAATACTATCTCAAAACAAATATCGCTCAATTAACTAGAGCTGGTATATCAAACTTAAAGTATTTCAATTGGAATTAATAAAACCCAAGGTCATAAGCTCCTTTTATAGTAGTTGGAGCACACTCCTTACTTATATCTTTCTGATGTGGGATAAACTTCAATTTTAATATTTTTCCAAAACCTAACAAATTTCACATTGGTAAGACATTGAAGAATTCACAGCTTCCACTGCACAACTCATTATCTTCAAGGACAATCATAATTATCAATTCAGAGAACTATAACCTACTCCACCATAAAAGTAAATCACTTGCAATGTCGCTTTCCAAGATTTTTCTTCGTTATCACATGTCGATAAATCCTGCCGAAATTTATTGTGCAACTTCCACCTACTTGACTCACTTGGAAGTTCTTCAGCCATCGAGATAACTTTTACCACACATTCCTTGCATAATTGCAAAGTCAATGTCGCTGTGTAAATTTGTGGAACTGCTAACATCACATCCTTTATTATGGTGAAGTGGACATACTATGAGGATGAATTTATTTCTCTTAAAAGTAACTGATCATCATCTCCCCTCATGATAAAAAACTGTCAGCATCCGGCCTAGAGCCCTTTAAAGAACCGAACAAACAATTTCTCTTCATGTAACTAGACTGTCCGCATCCCAAGCAATAAGCTTTCTTTTGCCCGAAGTCCTTCTTCTTCTTTCAATTGTTAGCTACCAGTGTTGAATCTTCATGTGAAGTACGACCTTCACTCTTCAACTTTCTTTCCTTTGACAATGGTTTAGTAGTAGCATCAGCAAAATAAAGTATCATTCCCGTACATCAAGATTGGCTCCATGTGTTCATAAGAAGGTGCAAGTGACAAGATGAATCTGGGTGCCTTATCTTCGTCATCTATCTTCACTTCGATTACCTCCAGCTCAAATATGATGTTTTTGAAATTACTCAGATAATTTGAAATTTTTGTACCTTCCTCCACTCACGTGTGAAGTTGCTCCTTCAGGTACAATCAAGAGATGTCATTTGCTTGATACAATTCTTCGAGTTTCTCCCAAAGTTCTTTGGTTGTCAAAATTTCATGCAAATGTGCAAGAATATTCTTAGCCAAACCTATTCGTATCGCGGTTTTAGCCCTCAAATCCATATTCTCTCAATCTTCGTCACTCCTACTAGACTTCTTAGAACCATGTACTAAATGTCGACCGACACGTCGATATGTCGCTCAACATGTCGGCAAGAGGGAAAAGTCGATTTTCCTCTCTTATTGACGATAAATTGAATTATCGTTGAAATATCACCAAAATTTAAAAAAAAATTAGGGATTAGTACATAGATGGTCTATTTAGGAGACTTAATTACGTAAAAAGATTGAAAGTTAAAGAATTTACATTTTTGTCTAACATAATTCCCAAAATTGATGCTACCCATAATGAAAATTACTAATATATCCATCTCAATATTAAATCATTAATAATATATGAAATTGGTAAATACTTATTAAAATATACCAAATCCCTAAAATTAAGCTAATTCAGATTGTTAGAATCCACAATTTCGTAACCCACTATTTTTAGAAAACAAATTTTCATAACCTCTTCATCTTCATCTTCACCGCTTTGACTGAAACCCAACCATCAGAAGACTTGCCCGTCATCTCCGCCGGTTGCTTCAGAAGACTTCTCATCTTCAACGTTATCTTCGGCGGCTTACGTCGCATTTAAAGGGCAACTCGACACCGGCTACGTCTCCGTCGCATTTATAGGGCAACATCTTCCTTTTTTTTGTCACTGGCTACGTCTCCGTCACCGGCTACGTACCCAAGCTTCTCATCTCCGGCGGCCTCTGTCGCATTTATAGGTCAACACCATTTCAATTTTGCACAGAATCGAGGTATATATTTCTTATTGTATATGCTCAATTTAGGTTTCTTTTTTTGACAGAATATGTTGCTCTTTGTTTCCATTATCTATTCCTATCTGCTATTATCCTTTATAACAGTGTATATTTGAGTATATATAATATAGTGATACTGATTAGGATATATAATATATATCTAGGAACAAATTCCATGGAAAATGTATTAGGATATATAATATATCTGAATTTTACATAGGAACTTCGGTATTACATTGGTATATACGAGTATATTTTTCTTTATTCGTTTGTTCTGAGTAACGTATGTGTGGGAATATATAGTGTTTAGATAAGGATATATATTATATATCAAGATTTATGTATCTCGATATATACGGATGGTGATTTAAAGTTAAAAATCTATTGGATATATACCGTTAAGGATTTACATCAATACAAACGGATAAATTTTATATCTCATGATGTGTAGTCTATGTTATATCGGATATAGTATATATTCAATATGTTATACTTTACACCATGTCTTATAGAACTTTGTTTTGGCCTTGAACTAGGATTGTTTCTCTTGGCAGTGACGTGCAAACAACATACTGATTTTTTTTTCTTGAACAAGTTCGAATGTTAGAGGAGTGCAAAAAATTTGTGGACCATAGCAGAAATCGAAGGGAAACTGTTCGTAGCACCGTAGCGAAGAAGAAAAAATGGAAGAAAAAAATGAGAAACATTGGAAGTGAACGAAGAAGAAAAACAGTCGGCGATGAACGAAGGAGAAAATCGCTGGGCGGTGAACGAAGAAGAAAATCGCTGGGCGGTAAACGAAGAAGAAAAATGGAAGAAAAAAACGAGAAACAAGGGAAGTGAACGAATTTTTAAAAAATGGAATAAATTTTATTTGAGGGATTTGGGGGAGAGAATTAAGGAATTTGAATTGAGATAATATTTACGGGACCCACATTTATTAAATGATTGTGATTTTAATTTATGGAAATAACACTTTAATATTTAAAAAAATTCAAATTCATTAATAAATGAAAATGCAATAAATAGGGGTAAATACTGAATTAAATTAAAATCTTACCGGCAGAAATCTAAAAGTGTAAATTTATAGAGATTTAGACATTTATGTAAATAAGTTTCTAAAACAGCCCTACCAAGATATTATCTCAAAAAATTATACTTATGTTGGGCATGAAGCCCAGCCCATAGGAACACCAGATGCTCCAGCGGTCCAAAGTGATGAGGGAAGGGGAAGGGGACTCCTTTTATAGGAGACATTCCCCTCCCCCGATCAGGAAACAACCAATGTGGGAGAATTAAGGTCGTTGTTTTATTTTGTTTTTTTAATTAATTTTTTTAATATTGTACTTTTTTTTTCTTTAGACCATTGTCTGTGTTTCTATTATAATTTTTTCAATACTACTTGAAATATTTACAATATCATATTTTTAATTAAATTAAATCATTGCTAAATAAAATTGTGGTATCATGATTTAACATTAATATTGTATAATACAAAGTTTTGTTTTGATAATTAATGTGTGTATATATATTTACCATCCAAATTGTGTTTGTTATGGATGAGAAAATCCCTATTTTCTACCATTTAAATTTCATTTATTTAAGCAATTCAGAAGGGGAAGATATCCTGATGGCCTTAAGATTGAGGAGAATGTATCTTATATTCAAAATAAGAAGTATCTAATAGCCTTAGGATCCTCCCTAGATTCAGATAAGATGTCCCAATGATACTAGGTTTTTTCTGTCTATATATAGAAGGAAAATACTCAGAGTTGAGGTATGCTACAAGTCCCTACTATTTGCTATGCTGAAATACCCAACTTTCCATACTCGATTACTCTGACTCTGACTTAAGCATCGGAGCCTGTGTGGCAAGAGCCATATCAGTCTTTTGCGCTATTATGTTTTTCAGGTCTGGTCGATCCCTTTATTTTAGAAGATTGGTGTGAATTTGACGAGATCCCAAGAGACCAAATTTCTGCATCAACAGTGTCTATGGAGATACCGTGGGTGAAAACGACTCTAATTAATTAATTTTCTTGTTTTACTTCATGTATCACTACCACTTATATATAATAAACTTTTATATTTCAATTTTCTACAATTATCTCATCATATATACATATCGATATTTCATATTTCTTTCAATTATGTAACAAAAAACTAAATTTGATTATAAATTATCAAATAAAATATAATTAAGCAACACTGAACTTTAATTTACTAATTCAAATTATTTCTATCAATTTTCATCATCTTGTTTTGACATTTTCATCATAGGCGTCAACATTTCTATAGATAAGTTACTCATACTTTTACATATGATGGTTAAAAGTGATCAATTATAGCTTAATTAAGCTACAACTAAAGTTTTATTAATTAATTTAAACAACTTGCATCAATATCCGCAATTGTCCTGATTTTTTCCAAAATATGCATTGACATCGACATTGTCCATTGAATTGGGACCTTGATATTTTCATCGATATCGACATTTTGAACATAGAACCTCAGCTGGAATAACCGCTAAACTCCACTAGACCGCCATCACCACTTAGCTTTTCAAAAGCACCTTCATTCGGTCTTCCCTTCAATGCCTTATGTAACCCAGATTATATCAGTACATCCTTGACTTGCACTTGCCATAAGCCAAATTTGATCCTTCCGTCAAATTTTTTCATTTCAATTTCATTGGATTCATAACAAATGAAATATTTGTTTAACACTTTTAGCAAATCTACAAAGAGTGAACAATCCACACTATTCACAGAACTGTAGCTCATTTCCAGATTTTATTTTACGTGGAAGTTCAGACAATGCTGCAACCACATAGTATACTTAGAAATTTAAGAAACTACAAACCCAAATCTCTGATACCACTTGATGGGAAAAAATCTCATATTTCTATGTAGGAATAAGTAGAAAATAACTGGAAAATTAAAAGAAAGCAAGAAAATAAAGAAACACAAGAATTAATGTGGAAAACTCCAAATCAAAGAAAAACCATGGCCCACAAGGAAAATTCTACTATGTGAAATATTATTACAATCACACAGATTTCTCTCATCGACCCCAATTACACAAAATACTCTCTTAAAGCAAATACGTTAAGTTAATTAGAGCTGGCATATATGGCATATAGGGCTTAAAGTATTTCAATTAAGATGAATAAAACTCAAGGTCATAAACTCCTTTTATAGTAGTTGGAGCACACTCCCTCATTGTATCTCTCCAACGTAGGACAAACTTCAATTCTAATATTTTGCCAAAACCCAACATTTTGACTGATAATATGCTTCAAACTTCTCCCAATGTTCTTTGGCTATCGAAATTTCATGCACGTTTGCAATGATATTCTTAGCCAAACCTATTCTTATTGTGCCCGTAGCCCTCAAATCTATTTCCTCCCAAGCTTCATCACTCATGTTGGACTTCTTAGAACCCCTGCTAGAACCAATATATGAGTCCACGAAACCACCATCACTGCTTAGCTCTTCAAATGTACAATCACTCGGTCTTCCCTTCAATCCCTTGGGTAACCTAGATTGTATCACCGCATCCTTGACTTGCACTTGTCATAAGCTGAAGTTGATCATTCTGTCAAATTTCTCCACGTCAATCTTCACTGGAGTCATGAAGAATGACATCCGCTTCACTTCTAGCGAATTTGCAAATAGTAAACAACTCACACTATTCGCAGAATTGTAGCTCGTATCAAGAAATTTTTTTCGATGTCCAAGTTTAGACAATGCTGCAACCATAGAGCATACTTAGAAATTTAAGAAACTACAAATATAAAGCTCTGATACCACTTGATGGGAAAACCCACATATTTATACCATAGGAATAAGTAGAAAATGATTGAGAAATTAAAAGAAATAACAACAATAAAGAAAACACAAGAACTAACATGGAAAAATTCAAATCGGTGAAAAAAACCACGACCCACATAAGAAAATTCACTAGGTGAAAAATTATTACAATCACACAGATTTATCTCTTCGATCCCAATTACACAAAACACTCTCTCAGAGCAAATACCACTCAGTTTACTAGAGCTAGTATATTGTTGCTTGCTAACAGAATCAATTTAAGCCAAGTGCAAGTATATACTAAAATGTCGATTCTAGCACAAACAAGGTTGAAATCCATAGGAACTGAGCTAAAACTAGGAAATATGCTTAAGAATACCAAATGAACCAAACTCAATAATAATGAATGATATTTAGTTGTTCTAGGGAAAATGAATAACAAAGTAACAACGTGCATAAATATGAGTAAATACTGTAAATCGAAATACTGGGACAAGGAAAGCTCTAGCAGCAAGATGAATTTAAATGATGAATTGAGGGTAGAGGGAATTACAATACTGGATTACGTGCTCACAGAAAACACTCTAGTAAATCGAAGTAACTGATGCTCAAACTGACATGGTTCCCTTTCGAGATACCAAAATCATGAATACCCACAGCTTCTGTTGTTAAATATTCACACATTTCAACAGTTTATGAAGCATGGTTAGGTGAATCTCATTCCTAAGCATTCATAACCTACTAGAAAAGAGTAGACAAACCACAAGTAAAGCTCCACACACATCTCATATTCCCTTCCGAGTTATATAAAAGCAAGCAATCTGAGAATGGTGGCAAAAAAAAATCAGAGAGATTAAAAGGTTAAGAACATGATGTGATCATAATTGACCCAATGCTCCAAGATGCCACCTATACCAATAATGAAGAGAGGCTTGAAGAAAGACTCACCAAACGAAGAAAACTTCATTGGATCCATCAACAAATTTTGATCATATTGAATGCCAGTGAAGAACCTACTAGGGTCAAGAGGAAGCATGAAAGGGAAGAGAATTCAAGCGAGTGGCCCCCTCATCAAGGACAAGCCCATTGAAAGGCCACCCGCAAGACGCACAACAAAGCGCACGCCACCACGTGCACCACCATGCTGTGCAAACCTTCCAACATGCCCCTGCCGCATGCGTCCCTGTCCTGCTAACCTTACAATGCACGCCCCCTGCACGTGTTGTCTGCCCATGCACGCCCCCGCCTACCGCACATGCCCGCACGCCTACACATGCCCCAGTGCCCATACACGTCCGGCCTGCCACCCACATAAGTGCGTCCAGTCGCCCATGCCATACGCCTCCTGCCTTGTCTGCACACGCCTCACCCAGCTAGCGCCTGCGTGCTCCTGCACGCCCGCCAGCGCCCTCACACGCCCTGCTTCGTTGCACGCAAATCAGTGCCCAACGCCCACGCTTACGCGCCAACGCCCTGCCTGTGTGTGCGTGCCTCCCCCCAACGCCAACTTCCTTGTACGCATGCCACAGCCCTCATACCACTTGATGCCACCACCCCGCCTCCTTTTGGCGCCAACCAAGGTTCAAAATGTTGATGTCGAGGTCCCGATTTTAAAGATATGTCGATGGACATGTCGACGTCGACGGATATTTGGGGAAAAATCACGGAAATTGTGAAAAATAATAAAAATTATTTTAATTAGTAAATAAAACTTTAATTGTAGTTTAATTAAGTTATAATTGATCACTTCTAACCATCCTATGTAAAAATATGAGTAACTTATGAAAATGTCTATGTCGATAGAAATGTCGGAATAAGATAATGAAGATTGATGAAAATAATTTGAATTAGTAAATTGAAATTCAATGTTGCTTAATTGTGTTTTATTGATAACCAATAATTTATAACAAGCAAGATATGGAAAATTGAAAAAAGAAATTCAATGAGAATAAAAATAGATTAATATTGAAAATTGAACTAAATGAATAATATTATTATTAATATTAGAAATTTAGAATTATAAAAGAATTAGAATTACAAACAACAACAAAAAAGAGAGAGAGAAAGAAAGAAAAAGAAAGAAAAAAAAACTCTGATGCGGGTCGGGCAATGCTGGGCCTCCAATGCGGGCTGGGAAATTTAAATTTCTTTTTATAACGATATCTTTTAAAAATATCGTTGATATCGACATTATCGCGACATTTCGGTGATATTTTAATATATCGTGGATAAGTTTTCCCCCATTTGTGTTGATGTCGGACCCTCCGACATGTTGACGTGTCGACCGACATTTAGAATATTGGCGCCAACAAAAGTTGCTTGTCGCCCACTCTTGGAACAATTTAGGAATCTATTTTCCTAGTTTGTCCCAAGAGCATTTGAGGAAAGAGTTTGATTTTATTTTGATTTATTTCTTTTAGTTTATCAATTTAAATTCACTTTAAGGCAAGTTATTTAGATTTTAGCCATTTATCATTTTTAATTTCTTTTTAATTTTATTATTTTCCTTGTAAAGGCCATGGGCCTTAGCCTATATATAAACGTGTACCCATTCATGTTTTAGACATCTTTTGAATGTTGATTGAATAAAACTAGAGAGTTTTTACACCCCTTTACCCTGTGCAAATCCCTCCCCCCCGCCCCCGCCCCCAAGATACCGCAAGCACGCCCAGTTGCCCACGTCGTATGCCCCTTACTTATTGCGTGTCCCTGCATGCCTACCAATTCCCTCGCATGCTCTGCCTCGCTGCACGCCCATCATCGCCCAACGCCCCCATGCCCTTACCGCCCACGCCTACGCGCCAACGCCCTGCCCATGCGCGCATGCCTCCCTTAGCGCCAGCTTCCTTGCACGTACGCCACAGCCCCCATACTGCTTGATGCCACTACCCCTACCTCCTTTTGGCGCCAACAAGAGTTGCTTGCCGCCCACTCTTGGAATAATTTAGGAATTTATTTTTCTAATTTGTCCCAAGAGCATTTGAGGAAAGAGTTTGATTTTATTTTGATTTATTTCTTTTAGTTTATCCATTTAAATTCACTTTTAGTCAAGTTCTTTACATTTTAGAAATTTATCATTTTTAATTTCTTTTTAATTTTGTTATTTTCCTTGTAAAAGCGGGCTTTAGCTTATATATAGGTGTGTACCCCTTCATGTTTTAGACATCTTTTGAATGTTGATTGAATAAAACTAAAGAGTTTTCTCACCCCTTTGCCCTGTGCAAACCCCCTCGCCCCTCGCCCCTCGCCCCTGAAATACTGAACCTATTTGTGTGGTTGAACTTAGGTTTTCGTCTTTTACTCTCGGAGCATGCTTGGTTGGTTGGTCACCAAACTCGTAGAGTGTTTTCGGCTTTGAGCATAGTGAGTATTCTGTCTGCTCAAGGTAATCGACTACAAAGTTAATATGCTTAACTCTTAGCCTTTTGGGTTGAACCATCTATACAATTGGATTCAAGTGGCTTGTGGCTCGGGTAGTCCAATACACTTGGGTTGTCGTGTATCAGAACAACTCTACTTATCAACTTATCTACGAACTAAAAGTTACTGTTCATAAGTTACAACAGGTGATTTCCCCCGAAAATAGGGTTAGTTCATGGGTGAAAATAAAAAAGCAATGGGTAGAGAGAGGAACAACCCATTCTAGCGAAAATTGAAGAGATACGCAAAAGTACCTTCAGCTTCCTTATAAAACCAACGGTCTCCAAGCCCCAATCGTTAGCTCCCCCTCCAGAAATGGTATATTCTCTCAGTTCACACTTGGGCAAAGGCGACTGACTTTGGAAGCGAACACGAACCTATTTCCGTTATTTCGGGTTCTTATTGGGTTTTCTGTCATTTTTCGCTCTTTTAGACCAAATTCCTTTTTGCCCATATATGCTTGCATGTATATGATGCTCTAGCATTGTGTGTTCTCGTATTTGAAAGCTCTACCAATTTCTTCTGTATCTGCAGCTCTAGGAGAGAGCATGAAATTAAGGTATGACTCTTCTATCTCTCATTAAATTTTTAAGTCTAGTGATTTTTACAAATACACTTCTCTCATTTTCGCTCCGTTTTTGGCCCAAAAATGATGGCACAATAACTCTCTTTTAGAAAGTTATCATATACCAGGCTTAAAGTGTTTCAATTGCGATGAATAAAACCCAAAGACATTTTACTTTGGACATAAGTCCTAATGACTTTGTTTTTTGTTTCACCCAAAAAAAAAACTTTAAATGAATGAAGATATTGTCCGTCACTCGTATACATACGATATTTTCTCTATCTAGCAAATGTGAGACTTTAATCGCATTTTCAAAAGCGAGTTCAAAAGCATGCTAACAAGAGAATAGACATAGACATGTTTTTTCATATTTCTTCTTCTTTCTCTCAATAGTCTTTAACCGAAGTGAATTGGATTGCACTTTTCCTATACTTTTTGACCATTGCCAACATTGAAGAGTCCCACTTCAAACTTTTTTTTTCCACTTTCAAACTAAAATCTGAACGGAGATTTTTTTTTATTTTTTTTATTATAAATTTCCTTACTTTTGTTTTAAAGATGGCCTATTATTTTATATCTAAATTTCTTCTTTCAAATGTACAGCAGCCAACTTAACCTTTAAACGTGACTTGTTATAGATTTTAAGAATGGATCTAAAAATAAAAATAAAAATGGATCTGCTGGTAAAATTGAGATTCAACATGTGTACGCTACAACTTAGTTCAGAGTCACCAGAAGGGATAAAGTGAACCATCCGTACTCGCCGACCTGACGTCATACTGAGCTAGAAGAATAATTCATCTCTGCCAACCTAAGGAATCCGACCTCAGGTCAGACCACCGACTTGGAGGCCCGATAGCTATAACTGCCGCTCAGAATGACTCCAACAACCTTGTCTCCCCTGCCTGCCTATAAAAGGGACACTTCATCCCCATATCAGGTACGCGATTCTGTCCGAGAACAACTTACTACAGTGCGAGCTCACTCTAACTTGGGCGTCAGAGTGTTTGTTCCATGTGCAGGTCTCACTGTTATGAGAGGTCGCACCTCGACAGCTCGCTCTGGTTGGTTCGTGACCGACCTGTGGAACTCAGTGAAAATCTGTATCAACATTTGGCGTCGTTTGTGGGAATCGACATATAAAGTCATTTGTACTCCAAAATGGCTAACTACAATGGTTCCTATACTGCAAGTAATCATGAGGAAGTAGATCTAGCCTTGCCAAACAATGGTAGGACTGAGAAGGAGGTCAACTGACCTCTCCGACCAAAGAAGTCTGTGACAAAGCCTACGACCCGGGCTGATGGTCGCAATACTAAGTTTGTACCAGTAGAAGTGCCTTTATCCGAGCTGCAAGAGCACACATGGATGCCATGGCACAAACATTACTGAATGCGAAAGTTCCACTACCTGACCTACTAGAGCTTGAGATCGAGCGCGATCCCAAGAAGGGGAAGGAGAAAAAAGGCGAGAATCTAAGTAAACGACAAGTTCAAAATCCAGCGCCAACATTTGTCCTAGGCGGTAATGACCGACCTAGGCCTAATGATGATCTACAGCCTGAACTCTCTTTCCAGCCCTCTAAGATCGGAGATGAACAAGCATGATACAAGGTCCAAGACGATTAGAACTCAACAAAGATCACCTTGAGGAGTCTTAGAGATGTAGTTTGACCAGTTCAAGTGCGACCTAGTCAGTAAACATAAAAGTGACCTGAAGAAAGTGGGCAAGATGGTCTTTGATGATGATATGCCTGAATAGCCTCCTTTTGTCCAGTCCATCCTTGATGCTCCCATTCCACAGAATGATCGATTACCGACCTTTGACAAATATGACGACACAACCAACTCGGTTGATCACGTCGAGACATATGAGTTCATTATAGACTTCCATGCCTACTCAGAAGCGATGAAGCATCGAGCTTTCTCTATTACTCTGCAGGGACCAGCTAGAAAGTGGTTCTGCTTGCTCGCTCCCTACTCCATCTCAACCTTGAAGCAGTTTGAAGAAAGCATTTGTAGCTCCGTTTGCAGCCCTCAAGGATGCGAAACATTCAGACACATATCTCTTCTCCATCTGACAAAAGCCTAAATAGCCAATCAGGGATTACATTAAGTGATTCCTGGTTGAGCAAATAAAGGTAGAAAATTGTACCGACCTGCTAGTCGATCAACCTTTTGCAATGGTGGGACTCATGAGAATCTGAGCTGGTCGCTGGCGAAGAAACCAAAGTTAACTTTGAAGGGTTGCCTTGATTGGGCAACAAAGTCCATTGAAGCTGAGGACATCATGATGTCCAAAGACGACAAATACTTGAAGCGCATCTCTCCATCAAAGTCCAAGGAGAAGAAGGAAGAGAAGAAAAACAATGGGTAAACTCATCTTGCCGACCTGATTACAACAAGCGAGACGACCAAAAGTCTGATAAACTGCAGAGGTTCAGCTCATTTACTCAGCTGAGAGTTCCAAATTCTGAAACCCTGGCAAATATCCAGGATGCGAAGCTTAACCTGCTAATTGATCCCAAGTCAATGCGGCAAGATCCGGAGCAGCAAGACAAGTCTATTTTTGTTGGTTCCACCGAGATCATGGTCACTATACCTCTAACTGTTTCGATCTGAAGCAACAAATTGAAAGGTTGATTCGACAAGGCTACTTCAAGAAGTATGTCGGTGATGAGACGTTAATCCTGTAGCGTAAACGACGAACTTTGTTCTTGATCTTTTTAAGAACAAGAACCACAATTGAAAAGAAAAACACAAGGGAAAAGAATTTTCCTTTACCTTTAAAGAACCGTTCTTCAATGAATCACCAACGAATCCATTCACTAACACCAATCTTCCCGACTATTCTCTGGGTACGAAAATCTGCTTGTGCGAGTAATGAACTTGGAAAAAGAGTTAGAGAGAGAGCATGAGAGGAGAAAATCGTAGAGCCGAATTTCTATTTTTTCTGTTCTGTTTACCTATAGTTGTAATGTACATCTTATGCACATTATTTTTAACCTATAATTTTAATATGAGTTTTATTCATATTGATTTTTATTTGAATCTCATTCAAATAATTTCTCTCATAATATATAGATTCAATTTATAATTAACCATATATTATAATGTATCAATATACATATATTCTCTTGAGCAATTTGAACATCTCTAAGTTTTCCAAGAAACTTGATCCCCGTTTTACCTGTTGTGAGCTAGCAAGGGGACCTAATGGGCCTACACATCAGAAGCTCCAACAATACGAGATTAATCGGTAAAACTCATTAACCGAGTTAATCAACAATCATTAACTATAGGTCACTCTACTAAAGACCCACAGTTGCACTCTTCTCACTGTAGAATATTTTCGTGCCCACAGATATATGACCATTAATGGCAAGTCAATCCTTCACAAGTGCTCGTAACTCAAGCTGGGTCAAATTATCGTTTTACCCCTGAGTTACATCTTACTCCTTAAATACCACTGCTCTTCTAATGAACAACTCGGTTATGGTCCGACCAATAACCGGAAGTCTCTCTAGGACCACTGAGAGGGTGAGACCCCTTGTTCAAGTCTGGGAGTCAGCATTTAAGAGAACACTCATCTACTCCCCGAAAGTCGGGAAGGAGTGAATTTCATCTTGTGAAGTTATATTCTCAGCTCCCCAGTTGGTCTCATCCCCAAAATGGTAGGAATGTTGAGTCGGCGACTCAGCCCACTCTCACCCATACATATCAAAGGGCGAGCCCTCACGGGCAGGAGTCTATAACTCACTCAGGATTGAGAAGTTGCCTGGTCATTCTATGAAATAGCAATCTTTTAGTCAACGGTATTACATCTAAAGATTAGCTATTTCGCGGTCTAGTCTTATACAAAATCATTGTATAGGATACCCCCACCGCATGTTTCCACACGAACGACCCAGATTTGGTCGTCTGTAATATGTACAAAATGGGTTGTATACATAGTGTTGCCAGGATAAGGTACCCAAAATTATCCATATACTATAGACCCTTTAGGTTATTCCCGGAATATTATCCAATTGTATATCGAGGGTATATTAAATATATACCCAGTATATATACTGTCTCGATTACATGATAATAACCTTGGATGTTTAGTTTATTGGATTTGGACAATGCATTGCTATGAATTCAACAACAAATTGATTGAATAAAACTTTATTTAATATAAATTTGTTTTTATATAAATACAAACTACGAGTTTAGGACAACACACCCAACAGCTGGGAAGAGGGACCGAGATAGCGGCTCGAAGCCATCAAGCAGCAATAAATAAGAAATAAGAGAGAGATCTAGAACTTTCCCCTGAAGCGTGAACATTGACCTCCTGTGATTAACACAATTACCGGAGGGCCTAGTGGTGGTCAATCAGGCCACAAGTGCAAGGAACAAGCTTGTGAAGCTAGACACGAGGTCTGTTCGATCCAGACAAAACCAGAAACTTGTCTGATCACCTTCTAGGATGCCGACCTACAAGGCATCCACTTGCCTCATAACGACGCACTGGTCATCGCCCCAAAGATCGACCATGTTATAGTGCGACTAGAGCAATGAGACCGGCTGAAAAACTAGAGCTAGTCCGATTGCTTAGTCTTGACAAGCAATTGAGCATTGGAACCATGCTGGGGCTAAGGACTGAAATGAGCTGATCAACTTCCTAAGGGCCAACGCTGACACGTTCGCCTGGTCGCACGAAGACGTGCCAGGCATAGATTCAGCTATTATGGTTCACCAACTTAATATATAGACCTATAAAACAAAAACGTCCAATTGTAGATAGTGGGAGGAGTGTAATCATTGTAGAAGAAGTGAACAAACTTTTGCGAACTAAATACATAAAAGAAATTATCTACCCTAATTGGCTCTTTAATGTTGTTTAGTGTAAAAATCAAATGGTAAATGACATATGTGTATAGACTTCCTGAGCTTAAATAAAACGTGCCTTAAACATAGTTTTCCCTTGCCAGGAATAGATCAATTAGTTGACGCAACAGTAGGGCATGAGCTACTAACCTTCATGGATGACTATTCAGGCTACAACTAAATCAAGATGCAGGAGCCCGACCAACAACGCACTGCATTTATTACCGACCAAGGGCTCTATTGCCATAAAGTGATGCCCTTTGCCCTGAAGAATGCAAAAGCAACTTACCAACACATGCTCAACAAGATGTTCGCCAAACAACTACGTCGCAACATGGAAGTCTACGATAACAACATGCTCGTTGAAAGAAAGAAGGCTAGCCCGCATCTCATTGACTTAGCATAAGCCTTTGGGGTTCTGTGATAATATCAGATGAAGCTTAATCTAGCCAAATGTACCTTTGGCATCTCATTGGGGAAGTTCCTCGATTTCATGGTGAATGAACGAGGAATTGATGCGAACCCCGAGAAGATACGAGTAGTGCTTCACATGGAGTCCTCGAAGAACTTGAAGCAGTTGCAATGCTTGAATGGGTGGATCATTGCCCTCAACCGATTTGTATCTCGGTCAACTGACAAGTGCTTGCCATTCTTCAAAGTGCTGAAGACCAAAGGGCAGTATGAGCGAACTCCAGAATGCCAGGTCGCTTTTGACCAACTCAAGACCCATTCGAGCTCGACTCCTCTACTAGCAAAACTTGTCCAAGGGGACAAGCTTTTCCTTTACTTGGTAGTGTCAGAAAAAGTCGTCTGCTCTGCTTTGGTGAAGCAGGATAAAGGGCAAAAGAGTCCCATTTATTATACAAGCAAAGTCATGACGGATGTGGAAACTTGGTACCCAGCAATAGAGAAGCTCCCTTTGGCCTTGGGGACTGCAGCTCGGAGGCTCTGCCCGTATTTCCAAGCTCATTCAGTCACGGTGTTGACTAATTTCCCTCTTCTCTAACTCTTTCATAAATCTGAAACATCAGTCAGGTTAATGAAGTGGACGCTGGAGCTCAGTGAGTATGACATCTCATTTGAACCTTAAATAACAATCATAGGACAAACAATTATTTTATAGTTTTTGAAAATGAAATAATTGTAAAAATTGTTGAGATTCCAAAAATTAATAAAAAAATAGAAGAAAAAAAACTTTCCATATTCTAACAATTTAAATGACAATTTATTATTTAAATTAAATGTATGACTTACTAATTATTGGTAATTAATTAATGACATATTTGTAAATAGAAGATTTGATAAAGGATAAAATGGTCTAAATAAATATATGTATATATATATATATATTTTAAGATATTCCATTTTTAATATAGTATAGATTTATAGGTAAAAATTCACGGCCAGCTTGAAGAAGTGGGGTAAAAGAGTAACATAAGTAACATATATGTGAATCTATAGTATATATAAAAGCCACTATTAGAAGAAACTTTGTGTTCCATTTTTACCGTCTCATTTTAACTCTTTTCACTATTCTTTTAATTATTCTTTTGATTCTAATTGTGTAATTTAAATACAAATTTTCTTTCTCTCCATTTCTCTCTTTCTCTCCCTCACGATGCCACCCCTCTAAATTCCCCTATCCCTTTCATTTATGCCATAATACCTTTCAGTGTTTCATCTTCCTATTTCAATTTTGTCATCTACTATGAATCAAGACTATAATTAGAAGATCATTAATGCTCCATTATTTTTATTCCATTTAACTTCTAAAAACTCTTTCATCTTCTTCATCTTTTCGAGAGAGATATATATACATAGTGGGTGAGATAAATACAAAGTGCAAAGGGGAGAGCACTAAAAAACTTGCGAGAAAGTGACATTTTCGTTCTCACCATACTTAACCAAAGGGCATAGTAGAAGTCGTTACAGGGAAGACAGAGGGCATAATAGTTGTAGTCGAGGTCGTAAAATGTTGTTGCTTTAAACTTGTATGCTGGGGGCGCAATCGAGAGAGGGAACGGTAGTGGCGAGCCAAAAGGAGAAAGCTTTTGAGACAGTAGCGGCACTGGATAGAAGAAGACGACATATAGTGAAAGGCGATACACGCATGAAGAGAGAGAAGAGAAAAATAGGTTTCTATAATTTGTGCACTTAGGTTTAGAAATACAAAATCCTTGTAGTCGGGCTTTGTTATTAGCTGAAGTTTATGATTGAGCCACATATGATAATATTGGGTCGGTATAGGTAAAAATAGGTGAGAGCTATAGTAGGTAATTATTAAGTAACTTTCCCACTTCTAATTTAGAAATAAAGTCCAATAAATAATGTATTGTATTATATAAAACAATTATTAATTTCATTAACATGTTTAAATTCAATTTCAATTTTGTTGAATAATTAATTATCCTTTATTTTTAAATTATAATTACAAAAAAATTGTAAGTAAATAATATATTGTGATATTTTTTGACGATAAATGAAGAATTGTAATTAATCCCGATAAAATATTTTTATAAAAAATCATGATAAAATATAATACGTAGTTCAACATTCATGCAACATCGTATGTGTTGATTTAAATTCCAATAAAAAAAATATTCATATGAAAAAAAATTATCTAAAATATTCACATAAATAAATAATTAGGAATCGTAAAAAGTATCATACATAAATGAACATAAGATATGTTTAAATCAATATTTTGTATTAATTAAAATTAATATAATATAATATGAATACCTAAAATATTCATATAATAATAATAATAAAATGTTGAAACCAACATCTTCACTTTTATAAAATTAGGTTATGTTATAATTTATCACTTTTTTAATTAATTTTTTTGTACTTAAAAATAAAAAATTCGAGTTTCACGTGCATCGCACGTGTTTCTTACTAGTTGATTATACGACTTGTTTGTACTATTAAATGAGTTAATTTTTTTTGTGTTATTAAATAAGCTATTGTGTATGTGGCTAGTGAAATTATAATTTAAAACTAAGGAGAGGTTATAATAAACACAACAATAAAATTTTATCTCCATCTATCCAAAAACTATTACATTTTTTCTTTCTAAAAATATTTTTTTCTTGTACAACAGGTAAGAGTTGTTCGCACCCACCAAGTTTTAGGTCGGAAATAAATATTTTAACTTGACATTATTTAAGAACTTTTTTGTTTAAAAAAGAAATTTTATTCTTAATTAAAAAGTTATTATGAT
Organism: Momordica charantia; assembly: GCF_013281855.1. Taxonomy (NCBI): domain Eukaryota; kingdom Viridiplantae; phylum Streptophyta; class Magnoliopsida; order Cucurbitales; family Cucurbitaceae; genus Momordica; species Momordica charantia. The sequence goes on along the minus strand of NW_028275159.1, from coordinate 12,792,391 downwards.
ATGATCTAAAATAATGGTTTTCATTAAAAAATAAATAAATAAATAACGATTGTCTTAGTGTCAAAGCGAACATAGGCAGCTATAATTGCATATATCTCCAATCAAAAAGTTGTAAGTTCAAATCCAAGTGTTGGTAACCAACTTGATCTCTAAGATTGAGGAAATTTTAAACAAAATCGTATTTATAATATTAAGCTGTTTTTTTTTCCTCTTTCTTTCTTTCTTTCTTTCTTTTTTTTTTTTTTTTTACATATACTGGTGTAGCATTTAATATTTGGACTAGAATCTGATGTTTTAACCTTTGGGCAATTTCATTTTCACAACTAAAATATTTAATTAAAATATATTTAGAACTCATTTTAGTGTATACGTAATGCTTTGCTAAATAAATAAAGATATATTTATGCACCACTACTTAAGTTTTGCAAACCATTTCATGAAAAAATTTCAATCACAGTATTTTTAATAGATTCATTTATTAATTTTCTGTACTAAATGGCTTTTTTCAATAGCTTAATTTGTTAAGATTTACCATGACTTCAAGTTGAAAATTCATTAAATCAATTAATAGTATCTTCAATTCTTATTAGTTAAAAGTTATTTAAGATTTTAATTTTATCCCTATAGTTAGTCACTAAAAATCAATAATCAATTTGGTAATATAATCATGCTCTATAGAAATATGATTAACAATAATAATGAAAAAAAAAATCATAGATTCATTCACACCAGAACATTGAATATTGATAAGTATGCACGTCCATTTATTGATCAAATATATAAAACTTATTTAATAAGACTTAACCTTGCATGGGTGCAGGAGCAGCTAGTCTTTTAACACAACTCTCGTAAAGCTTCATCGAAATAGGCTTTAAGGTTTCAAAGTCTGGAAAAGAGAACCAAAAAGTAAAACCTTCTGCACAACTCCTGATCCATCTCTTTCTTGATTAGATTGAAGTAATATTTATAAAGTTCCACTTGACATTTGTCACTCTTCATTATAGTTATACACGGTTTTAGAGTACTCCCTCTATCTTCGTCTATCCATCCATTCTATATCGGTGACACGTAGTTGTCATCTTCATTGAAGGTTCACCTAAGGCGGTGACATGTAGTTGTAGTCAGTGCAATGAGTTATTGTGTTTGAGGTTACTAAAATTAGAATTTAAGTCTAACAAGAGATTATAACAAATACAGTACTGGAATTGTTGTGTCTATCCTTCATAAAACTGATCCATTTTTTTTTCTTTTTAAGAAGTTTTAAAATATTAGCCATTAATTAAGAACTTTTTATTTAGAAAGAAAATACAATTATTAATTTAAAAATTATTATGATCTAAAATCACCATTAAAAATTATATCAGGTTTTAGTACCCAATAGAAAATAAAATACCAATCGTATTAAAAATATTTATTTATTTGCTTATTTATTGAGATGCAGGGGTGTGGCATGCATTCGATGTTTTGGGCCTTAAAAAAAGTAGAAGATATTTTAAACCCTAATCTATTTCATGTTTAATTCATGTTATATTCCAATGAATTTGAAATGAAATAATCAAAAGACCACTAATCTTTTTTTAGCATTCAAAAGAAGCATTTGATTGACGATGAGCGGTTGGTTATATGGGAACTTTTTATCTTTGGATTTTGAAAAAAATTAGCAAATCCTATCTTTTAGTTTGAACCATGACATGAAATGAGTTCCATAAAACAAGCATAAATCCAATTTTCAAAATAACTAAAATACTAATAAAAAAATAATAATTAATAAAACGAGTGGTTAAGTGCGTAATATGTGAGTTGCTTACTCGACGTACTATATTATTATGAGGGAGTATATTATATGCATAGTATCTTCTTATGTCTATGTTCTTTCGCGACGGAATTAAGTATTTACTTACAAACCTGTAATAATAAGAAAACTCTTTTTTCTTAACCTAATCAACACAGTTTTGTTTAGTACAAAATGTTGGGTGAGGATCGAACTCACAACCTCTTAGTTGGAGATATATGTCAATGACCTAATCTAGGAGTGTAATCGGTTCGGGTCTGGTCGGGTTTTGGGGAAAACCGACCCGAACCGAAACTGTTCACGTCAAAACCGACCCGAACCGATAGTTTTCATGCAAAGCCGATCCGACCCAACTTGAATTCGATTTTTTTTCCTTCTCTTCCTATCCAAAACCACTAGGTTTTTTCCGTCTTTTCCATGAAACCAAAAAGTAGAAAAAGAGATGGTCCAATTGTTTTTTGTTTTTTCAAAAGAAACACCAACAAAAAAGCTCTTAAATTTTTTTCCGTATTCTTCATCACTTCACACCAAAAGTTTTATTGTTTATTTTTTTAAAAAGTTAACCTCAAACACAAGCTCTTTTTCTAGAATGGTTTTTCCTCTGGGTCGATTTTTTTCTTCATTTTCAAAAGAAATTGAAATAGAGAGATGAAATCAGCATTTTTGTTGAGAAATTTCATATGGTATTGCTTAAAGACTCCCAAATCAGCAACAACCTTTGATTTCATCTTCCATCTCAAATTCAAGCTCGCCGCCGCCTCCACCTTCGCGACTTCAAGGTGTCCGATTCGCCCTACTGCCTCCGGTAGAAAGTGTTGGCCGCCTCCACCGTTGCCCCCTTCCTCATTTTTGTTGGCCGCCTCCACCGCCGTGTGTCGCCGCCGGTAGATAGTGTTGCTTGCCGTTGGGCTCGTTCAAAGAGAGGGAGGTAGGGAAGGAGTGAGAGGTAGGGGGCGACATGGGTTACTGTGGAGTGAGGGAGAGGGAGAAAAGATGAGTTATAAATGAAAAGTAATTTGGTTAAAATTGAACCGAGTTTGCTTTCGGTTCGGTTCATATTTTGTTTAAACCCAACCGACCCGAACTGGTTCGGTTAGTTCAGATTTTTCGTGTCGATTCGATTCCTTTCACCCCAAACCTAATCAACACATAGTTATACTATGTTCATAAAAGACTTGTATTCATACTTATTTATCCATTTATGTTGTATTTTACCATTTAGAATGTATCCACAAATGTAGAGTCAAGAAGTGTTATTTAAGGAAATGAAATATTATTCATGTTTAAGGATAAATTTTTAACCGTCCTAAATGTTTGAGTTCCAATTCTCAAGCCCACCTATTATTATTGTACTCAAAAAGAAAAAAAAATATATATTTTTTCCATCTCTTTATTTGTTAAGATTTACCCTGGTTCAAGTTGAAAATTCATCAAGTAAGTTAATAGCATTTATAATTCTAGATTATTTGAAGATTTTAATTTTATACATATAGTTAGTCACTCGAAGATCAAATTAATTACCATACTATCTAAAAATATCATTAACGATAATAAAGAGAAACAATAATTTCATTCACATGAGAACATTGTTCATTCATAAGTATATATGCCCGTTCATTTATTGACCAAATATATAAAAAAAATTTAATAAGTCTTAAAGTGGCATTGGAGCAGCTAGTATTTTAATACAAGTTTTGTAAAGCTTCATTGGAATAGGCTTCAAGGTTTCAAACCCCGGAAAAGAGAACCAAAAAGTAAACCTTATGCACAATGCCTACCCAAGGCTTTGACAACTACGCAGTAGTTTAGGTCAACTTATTTCTACTTAGATTGAAGTAATATTTATAAAGTTCCACTCGACATTTATCGTTCTTTATTATAGTTATACAAAGTTTTAGAATACTGATCTCTCTATCTTTGTCTATCCATCCATTCCATATCGGTGACGACATGTAGTTGTCATCTTCTATTGAATGTTCGTCTAAAGTTGATGATTTTGATTCAAATATTATAACAATCGCTCTCCTAGTCATTTTTGTCATTGTTTGGTTGAAGGGTTTGAAGGTTGTTGTTTTCTTTTGATCTAAATTTGTTTTGTACCTTTTCCAATAAAAGTTCATGAACTATTTATAACTGCAACCATATGAAAGAGTAAAATTTAGGGTAAGATAAAAAGAGTAGCGCCAACCGAACATAGCTCAAGTGGTTAAGGCACCTATTTCTGACTAAGAGGTCATGAGTTCGTCAGTGAAATTGAAGTTTAAATCTAAGGACACATGATAATAAACACAACCGTGAAATTCTTATCTTTATCTTTCATGAAACCGTTCCATTTTTTTACTTTTAAAAAAGATTTTTCAAATAGTAGACATTAATTAAAAACTTTTTCTTTAAAAATAAAATATTATAATTAATTATAAAATGAGTAATATGATATAAAATTATAAGCTCTAATGATCCGAGATTAATTAATTAATTAAATTAATCAATATTCATTAACTATGAAGCATTCCACTAAAGACCCATAACTTCATTCTTATGAACTGAAGAACATATTGCATCCATCGATATTAACCATTAACACTAAGTCAATCCTTCACGAGTGTTCCTAACTTCAATTAGATCAAACTACTGTTTTACCCCTGAGTTACCTCTTTTCTGCTTAAGTACCACTGATCCTCTAATTAACAACATATTCATAGTTTAACAATTAAACAAAAGTCCCTCTCGGGCCGGTGAGAATGTGGAGTCCCTTGTTTAAGTTTCAGAGTCAACACTTAATAGAACACTCATCTACTTACCCTAAAGTCGGGAAGGAGTGAATTTCATCTTGTGTAGTTATGTTTCTAGCTCCCTACTCGGTCTCGTCCCCAAAATGATAGGAATATTGAGTCGGCGACCAGGCCACTCTCACCCATACAAATCAGAGAACGATCATTTATAGGCAGAAGTCCATAACTCACTCATGATTGAGATTGAGTTACCTAGTCTTCTTATGAAATAATAATCTATTTGTTAACGGTGTTACAGCTAAAAATTAATTATTTCGCGATCTAATCTTATACAAACTCATTGCATAGGATACCCTCATTCGCATGTATCCATATGAACGATTTGGATTGAGTCATTTGTAACTCTTACAAAGTGGGTCGTATCCATGGTGTTACTAGGATAAGGTACTCAACCTTACCCATATACTATAGACCCTTTAGGTTATTACTGGAACATTATCCACTTATATCGAAAATATACCGTATATTAAATAGATACCCTGTATATCAATTATATATTGTTCCAGTTACATTACATAACCTCGAATGTTAGTTTATTGGATTTCGGTTAATGAAATTCTAATAGGAACTTCAATAACAGCTTTATTGAATAAATATTTGTTTTACATTTACAAACCACGAGTTTGGGCATAAAACCCAACACCGAGCGAAGATGGTACTTGCAAAAAAGAAGCAAAAGCAATGTGCTGTGATGAAAAGGTCTTAGCAGTGGGGCTGGCTTCTTCCCTTTGGATGCATAGGAATAAGGGGTGGACATTGGGCGCAGGGGCTTCTTAGTAGTAGGGGATTTGGACTTTTTGCTAGGTGGTTGGACGGTGGGGCTTTCAGTAGGGCGCTTCCCTTTTTGCGTTCATAAGGCATGTCCAGTATTGGATTTCGACGAGGTGGGAGTGATCTTTTCAGAGCATTTTGCTACAAAGGTTGTTGGGTTTGTAAGGTGATTGCAAACAAAGTCTCACATTGTCTAGGGAAGGGAATGATCATAGATATATAATAGAGGACAATTATATTTATTGGTATGAGGCCTTTTGGGTGAAACCAAAAGCAAAGCCATGAGGGTTATGCCCAAAGCGGACAATATCATACCATTATGGAGATACCCGAGGTACTTGGGGTACCGTTATCCTTAACAAGTGGTATCAGAGCCATGGTCAAAATCTAGCTGTGTCGGTGAATCCTCGAGTTTTGAACAAAGAAGTGGTGAGCCTCGGAAGGTGTAGTCATGGTGTAATCCGTGGGTGTGCCTAGCTATCAAGGTGTGTCTGGAGCCTTGCATAAGAGCAAGCTCTCGTTTCTGATCTTCGAGAGTAGACGGATGAGTGACTACTTGAGGGGAGGCTCGGTGGTACTTTGTTCGAGGAGAGGATTGTTGGGTTTGTAAGGTGATTGCAAACAAAGTCCCCCATTGGCTAGGGAACAGAATTATCATGGGTATATAAGAGAGTAGGGGTGTTCACGGGTTGGGTCAGGTCGGGTTGGGGGTGTTTTTAGGACCAACCCGAATTTTCGGGCTGGGAATTTGTGGAAACCGACGGGTTGTAAAACGATGGCCAACCCAACCCAACAAATTCGGGTTGGATCGGGTTGGGTTGTCGGGGTTTTTTTATCAAAATTTTAATTTAAGCACAAATTCAAACCCTAATTGAAACCAACATGTAAGTCCTAATTTAATACAAATATTAAAAGTTTACATTATCCAAAGTTTATCTAAAGTTCAAATCCAAATTGAAACCAACATGTAAGCCCTAATTCAACAATATTAAAAGCTTACACATTATAGTAGTCATCCAAACTCCAAAATTTATTTAAAGTCCAAATTCAAACAAACAAAAAAATTAGATTCTTAAATCTTTATTACAAGCCACAATTGACACAACGAGAAACAAGCTAAAAGATTTTGATCGTTGACTCCATATGCTAGTCCTGAAAATTCAAATACAATAATAACAATTAGTTTTGAAATATCAAGAACAAAGACAAGCACTCAATCATACTTCGTAGACATTCTATTTATCATACTTTAGTCTATGCATAAAAAGTAAACTAAAAACTAATTAACATTTATTAATTTATAAAAAGTAAGCTAGAAACTAATTCACCAACGACGGACGGATCTACTACCCGAACAAATCTGTTTTCGATATATATAATGAAATAGTTAGCTAAAATATTAAATTTATTCAAAAATCCAAACAGCCAACTTACAACAATTCTTATTATGTGCATGAAATTTTAATGACCACCCACTAAACGATCAGCCAAAATCTCTACACAGTTAACATATAAAACAGTTTATAAAAATAAGAGTAAGCAGATATAGTTCTTGTTTTCTAAGTTCTTTATATTGGGTATAATTATAGATTAAAAAAACTACTTGGCAAAACAAAACAAAGAACTTACGGCGAGATTGAAATGAAAACAGACGGGAACAAGGGCGGCGGAACAAGGGCGACGGCGACGGGAGCAAGGTCGGTGGCGACGGGATTTAACTAAGCTTTAAGATTGAAGATTGTAGAGAGAGATGGGGGAGAGGAAGATGAAATGAAAATGTTATAGAAGGAGAAGAATAGGAATGAGTTGAAACCTTAAAAAGAATTGGATGGTTGAGATTTATTCAAAATGGATGGATGAATGAGATTGAATTTTTAAAAAATAAGAATTATTAATTTATTATATATATGTAATATTATATTATAAGTAATATATATATATAATAAAAAATTTAAAAAAAAACCTATAATCTCGGGTCGGGTTGGGTTGACCTGAGATTTTCAAGGGTCAACCCGAGACCTGACCCAACCCTATGTTAGATACAACCCAACCCAATCGGTTGGGTTGGGTTCGTCGGGTTGTCGGGTTCCCTGAACACCCCTATAAGAGAGGACAATTATCTTCATTGGTATGAGGCCTTTTAGGTGAAACCAAAAGCAAAGTCATGACGACTATGCCCAAAGCGAATAATATCATAACATTGTTGAGATACTCAAGGTACTTGGAGTACTGTTGTTCTTAACAAAGGTTGGTATGGGCTCTTTCACTGTAGGAGGTGGGGTTGGTAGAACAGAGAATTTTATTGGAGTCTTAGGGACTGGGGCTTTCACTGGTGATATGAACCAAAGAGCTTCCTTTGTCATGCCTCATTGACCGATTACAAGATCAAGAGCTAGCAAACTTCAACGATTCACATTTATAAGTGTTTTTAAGGTAAGTTAAAGTCAACTTGGTCAAGGTCAAAGTCAACTCCATCAAGACAAGTCAAAGTCAACTCATTCAATTCAAAAACCAAGTCAAACACTTACATCCCTCATTATGGACGGGATTGCACTTAATTTGGTTGGTTTTACATGTTCTTAACCTTTTCATTTGCTTGTCTTTTCATTTATTGAAGTTATGTCTTTTTCATTTACAAGTCTTTTCATTTCTTGTAAGTTACAAGTCTTTTGATTTGCTTAAGACTTTTCATATGGCTTGCTAGGATGGCTATATATAGCCTTGAGATGTCTTGTTGTAAACACAATTTGAAGTTTAATGAAAAGTGAGTTTTCTCATTAGCTTGGTTGAGAGCTTTATCTCTCATTTCTTATGCAATTCTTGTGTCTTTAGAATTTGCATGTTAGAATCATTCAAGCGGTGTTGATCATACCTCTTGTGGAGTGATTCGAATCACGAGTTTAGAAACAAGTTTTCTTTACTCTTGATATTGATCATCAAGGTAATCTGTTCTTAAACTTTTCCTTGGGTTGATTCCATACTTGTTTTTGTGGTTTTTGGGATTGAGTTCTATGGGTCTTGTTTGTTAGCAAGGTTCTTAGATCCAAATCTCAAGGGTCTCTGATATCAAAAAAATGTTAAGAAATCGGATGACCGAAATCCACACATCAACAACATTGTAGAGCGCACGCTGGGTTAATGCATAGGTTCCACGTCCATTCTTTGGGAGAATGGGCAATCTTCAAGTCAAGGATCCTTTTGTTCATTTTTTATCATTTAAAGCACTGCCCCCACTTCTTGGCTCTCCCTATCACCATAAAGAGCTATTGTGCAAAATAGAAATCACATCTGCCAAAAGAGTCATATGTAAGTTAATTGACACAAAAAGAAAAAAAAATATAATAATTGAGTAATTGGAATTCAAGATAAACAGAAAGCATAAAAAGAAATTAAAATTGAAAACTAGAGTAGTTAAGAGTAGTGAAGGTGATGTCCTGCTCCTTTATTCTTTCTTCTTAAAGCTACTTGTTGGTTAATCGGTGAGCTCTAGCATCTCTCACAAACTTTTCACCCCAATAGTGCTTCAATCGCAGACCAGAAACTATGAATTCCCTCTCATAATCAATTTCTTGAACTCTCACTACTCCGTGTGGATAGACTTGAGTAACCTTAAATGGTCCTGACCATTTTGACTTCAATTTTCCTATAAATAGTTTCAATCTTGAGTTGTAGAGAAACACTTACTTGTCAATTTCAAAACTCCTCAGTTGGATTCGAGCATCATGCCATTTTTTTGTCTTTTCCTTGTAGATCTTTTCATTATCGTAGGCATCTCTCCTAAATTCTTCAAGCTCCAAAACTGAAGTTTTCTTACCTTGCCAGTTGCAGCATAGTCAAGATTTAACGTTTTAATAGCCCAAAAGGCTTTATGCTCCAGCTCTAAGGGTAAGTTGCAAGGCTTCCCAACGACTAGTTTGTATGGTGAAGTTCCTAGCGGTGTTTTGAATGCTGGCCGGTAGGCCCAAACTGCTTAATCTAACTTGAAAGCTCAATCCTTTCTATTTGTGTTCACCACTTTTTCCAAAATGCTCTTAATCTCCCTCTTGGAAATTTATTCCTTCCCGTTCAATTGCGGATTATAGGCGGTAGCTACCTTGTGTTATGTTATACTTGGCAAGAAAGTTAGCTACAGCTCTGTTGATAAAGTGAGAGTCTTCGTCGCTAATGATTGCCCTCGGATGCTAAACCTTGTGAATATTTTCTTAAGCAAGAATTTCATGACTACCTTAGCATCTCTCGTTGGGCAAGAGAACGCCTCTACCCATTTAGATATGTATTACACTACTACCAATATGAATATATGTCCATTAGACGGAGGAAAATGACCCATAAAGTTCATTCCTCACATATCAAACAATTATACTTCAAGAATATATGTCAGCGGCATTCGGACCTCTTTGATATATTGCCACTCGCTAGCAATCATCACACCTTTTAACCAATTCATGTCCATCTTTTAACAATGAAGGCCAATAGTATCTGCTTTGCAAAACTTTAGACGCTGTCCTTCGTCTTCCATATGGTGCAGCATGACACTTGGCTAAAACTTGTAATGCTGTAGCATCCGGTATGTATTTTCTTAAAATTTGGTCTTGTCTGAGTTTATAGAGGAATCGGTCGTCCCAAAAGTAAAACTTGCAGTTGTGGAAAAATCTTTCCATCTACTACTTAGTCATTCCATTTAGAATTATTCCACACGCAAAATAATTAGCAATGTCTGTAAACCATGGCTCTTCATCTTTTGGATCTTTATGCGAATGGCTAATAAATACTCATCCGGAAAGGTGTCTCTGATTTCTGCCTTATCACTCACATCTCCTACACCAGCCAATATAGATAGATAATCAGCAACCAAATTCTCTTATCCCCTTTTATCTCTGATTTCAACATCGAACTCTTGTAGGAGCATAATCCAATGAATGAATCTTGGCTTAGCATCCTTCTTAGTTAGCAGATATTTGAGCGAAACATGATAAGTGTGCACAATGACTTTTGCACCTACTAGGTAAGCACGAAATTCCTCAAATGCAAATATTACTGCCAGAAGTTCCTTCTCAGTGGTTGTATAGTTGATATGAGCTTCAATCAATGTCTTGTTGGGATAGTATATGAGATGTAATACCTTGCCCTTCCTTTGCACTAGCACATACCCCACGACATAGTCACTCGCATCACACATTAACTCAAACGGTTGAGTCCAATCAAATGCTGTGATAATCAGGGCATGAGTCAAGACGTGCTTAATCTTCTCAAAGACCTGCAAACATTTAGAGTTAAAGTCAAAAGCATGATCAATTTCCCATAAAGAACAAAAAGGTTTAGGAAGTTAAGAAAAATCCTTGATGAAGCGTCTATAATTCCAGCGTGGCCCAAAAAGCTGCACACTTTTTTGACGTTTGTGGGCGGTGGCAACTGTCCAATTGCCTCTATCTTTGCTTGATCAACTTCAAAGTCCTTTTTAGCAAGTTTACCAAATCGGAAAAAATTGTCATCATGCAGCACTGAAACGTTTCTAGAGCATTACACAACCCAAATAGCATTTTTCTGAAAGCAAATGTACCGTAGGGGCATGTGAAAGTTGTCTTGTGCTGATCTTGAGGTGCTACTGTTATTTGATTATATCTGCCATAACCATCCAGAAAATAATAGTTTTCTTGTCCAGCAATGAAGGGTAGGGGAAATGATCTTTCTTGGTGCCCTTGTTTAGCTTTCGGTAATCCATACAAATTCTCTAACCTGTGACAATTTGTATGGGAATTAGTTCATTTTTTTTTCATTATCAACCAGTATCATTCCACCATTCTTTGACACGCACAGAACAGGGCTTACCCCATTCACTATCAGAGATTGGGTAAATGATTCTAGCATCCAACCATTTTTTGATTTCTATATTCAGTACCTCTTTCATTGCTAGGTTGAGTCTCCTCTGTGGTTCTACAAAATTTTTACTTGACTCTTCAAGGACAATTTTATGCATAAAGAAGCTAGGGCTTATCCCTTTATATTAGCGATTGTTCATCTGATGGCCTTACAATGCTCCCGCAACACAGACAGCAAGTCCCTCTCATTTTCCTAAAAAATATTGGCAGCAATTACTATTGGAAAGATTTTAGAGGTACCGAGATAAGCATACTTCAGATGTTGCGACAGTACCTTAAGCTCTACCTCTAGTAGTTCTTCTATTGATGACTTTAGTTGCTTATGGCTGCTAGCCTCTTTGTCATTGTCCAGGTAGATGATTTCTCTATACTTTTCTGCTTCATGCTCCTACATATTCCTTCCACTACTTCTTTCTTACTTCAGCATAGCTTCTGACCTTAATGTGTCCATCAATGATTCATCTAGTATCCTCAAGATAGAGCACTCCTGAAATTTTGTGGGGTATTTCATGGAGTCATAAACTGAAAATTTTATCTCTTGGTCTCGCACCGCATGGTGAATTCTCCTTTGTGAACGTCAACAGTGCTCTCCCAATGGCCAAAAACGGTATTCCTAATATAAACTTCTGTATTTTGCCCTGAGAATCCAGGCAGGTACTGTCCCTTCTGTTGATATGTTGGGGCATTGCTAGCTCAAGCATTTTGCCCTGATTGATTATCGCCCCAGCTAAAATTCGGGTTGTTTCTCCAACTTGAATTGTAGTTATTTCCATAATTTTTGTTTCTCTTTAATTGTTGATTACCCAAATAAAACACTGAAGCTGAATTTCCAGGACAATCTTCAAAGTGATGTTCTCCCTCACAGTAAGGGCATTAAACAATTTGTACACTGTTTACCTTAGCTTTAGCAGATGTTGTTTCTGCTTGAGACATGTTTTTCATCATAATATCAGCTAGCCTTGAAATTTTTTAGTTTAGGTCTGACACCACATCATCACCGACCAAACCCTTAGAGGACTTTGCTAAAGCAGCTAGCAATTTCGACCACTGTGCTTGTTACTCAAAATTATATCCAAAATATCAAAAGCTTACACATATGGCTTCGATAGCAATGCTCCATTTGTTGTAGCATCGATCGCCAACTATGTTGCTTCATTCAGTCCATTGTAGTAAGTTTCTATCTGAATACATCATGGGATACCATGAAGTGGATATCTCGAAAGTATTTCATCAAGAACTTCTCGACTAAATCATTCCATGAAGTAATGGATTTGGCTGTTAATGAGTCTAACCATGCTCCAAACTTATCTCTTAAGGAGTAGGGGAACAATTCCAACTACATAGTCTCTCTAGTCACTCCTTCCAACTTGAATGAATTAGCAACTTGTATAAAATACCATAGGTGGCAATGAGGATCTTCAGATGAAAGTCTACGAAACAGTCCTATGGTCTGGAGCATCTGAAACATTATTGGTTTCAACTCAAATCTATCGGCTTCAATATTAGGATTTGTAATTACTGTGTTGAGGTCGTAAAATGTTGGGGCTGCATATACTCGTGTTTCTTGCTCCATATCATCTGCCAACAAGACAGCATTCAGAAAAGGTGCTGGAATAGGTTTCCTAGCTCCATCCTCTGGTACTTCCTCAACTCTCAGATCTTATGGATTCGGTGGCTTAGCTATTGCGATTCTTTCTCTACCCGGAACTCTATGTTCGGCCCTCCTTCTTCTGAAAGTTATTTCTATCTCTGGGTTAAACTCAAACTCCAATGCAGGGAAATCGTTCATTCACTACGCAAACCACCAAAGGAAGAGTTAAGAAAGCTATTTAAGCTTCGTATCCTAAATTACTAAACTCAAAGTAAAATAGCTTAGTCCCCAGCAACGACATAAAAAACTTGTTGCGAGTCCACAACCAACATGAAAACAAGTGCAACTATACACTAGTAATAGTAAAATAGAAACTCAGACTGAACTTCGAAATAGTAAAATAGAATACCAAAAGAAAATAAAGTAAAAACAGATAGTGAGATGTAGACGTTGCACAATTAAAATGACTGAAATTGCAAACAGACGAAAAACGAAGAAATATTATAAAATCAAGTGCTGGAGCATGCAAATACAGAGAACACACTAGAAATGAGAGGTTACGGTTAAGATAGAGAGAGGTGTCAAGGGAGAATCACTCTGAATGCTCTCGCTTATTCCTAACTAACGCTCTAGTAAAACTTACAATGCTTACTGCCTAAACAGACATAGCTCTCTCCTGAGATACCCAATGATATGTGACAACTCAAGTTTATGAACTACTCTAGCCTATAGTCACTTGAATCCAATCATAATTGGTTTCAACCAAAAATGGAAAGGTTAGATGGATTACCTTTGCAGTTAGTTACCTTAAGCAGACAGAATACTCACTATGCTCTAGGCCGGAAACAATCCAAGAGTTTGGTGACCAACCAAAACAAGCATGCTCTAAGGGTAAAAAATGTATTCCTAAGTTTGACCACACAAAGGAAGACACTATTTGAGGGGTTTGCACGATGTAAAGGGTGAGAAAACTTTCAATTTTTGTATTAAACAACTTAACTAAATATAAGTATAAAACAAAGAGGGGAACACGTCTATTTATAGTCTAAGGCTCATGGCCTTTTCAAGAATTTTGTTAAATATAATAAACCTAAAAGTCTAAGAAATAAAATTATACAAAATTCTTTCCTAAATTTGAAAAGCAAATAAAATGATTCCCATAATTGTGCAAACAAATAAGGAAAATATATTTCCTAATTTGTTAAAGAGTGGGTGGCAAGGCAACCCAATTTGGCGCCAAAATAGAGGCGGTGCCCATGGGGGGGTTGGCGGTATCAAGAGCGCCTGCAAGGGGCAAGTGTGAGCGTTGGCAAGGGCGCGTTGGGCGTGCGGACGAGGGGCGTGCATGGACACTGGATTAGCCAAGCAGGCGCGCGCGCTTGAGGGAGGCGTCAGCACCTTGTGAGGTTAGCAACATGGCAAAGCCACACGGGTGCATGTGAGGCAGGGGCGCGAGTGGGCACTGGCACGATAGAGGCGCACTCTGGCACTAGCAAGGCAGGGGCTCATCCTCGTTGTGAGGTTAGCGGCAGACAAATGGGGGCGTGCATGGTAGGGCACGCGCGCGGAATGGCATGCGGCTGGGAGCGATGGCCTATTGGGCGTGTGCAGGCGGTGTGAGGCGTGGGCACTTGGAGTATCCTTCGCGTGGGGCATGTGCATGGGCGTGCGGTCGACATATCCTTGAGATGTAGCCACTCACTTGGAATTTTCTTCACTTCCCTCTTCCTCTTGACCCTTGTTGGTTATTCATGGACCTTAAAGATGGATAAAATTTCTTGATGGGTCCAATAAAGTCTTTTCTTTTTTAAGGTCTTTCTCATAGCTCTTCTTCTAGGTTGGTGTAGGTTGAGTATTGGAGCTTGGAGTCCATTATGATCACATCACCCAAAAATTCTCATTCCCAACTCCCACGGTAGAAAAAACAAGCTTCAAGCACAGTTTATAGACACGATAAGGTAAACTTCATCCTTGAGTATTTACCATCCTACTTCAAAGAGAGGAATCTAAGATAAATAGAGGTTATCAAGTATCAAAAGAACTTTCCCAAGTCACAAAAGAGCTAACGAACTGAAAATGATGGCCAAACACATTCAGTAAGATGAAAATATTAAATTAGCAGTGTAAGCAGCTAGCAAGTCGTTGTTCAAGAGTTACAACAAGCGACTTCTCCCTCCTCGAAAGTGGGAGTTTAGTTCATGGAGAAAAGAAAGAAAACAGTGGGTAAAAGAGAGAGATGGCCTATTAAGGGGAAAAACTTCAGTAACAATGCGAAAACTCTCAATAGAGTGATGATGAAAGGTCTAGCTCTCTCCTCCCTCCAGTCTTCCACAAAATGGGTGAAGAAAGTTTTCTATTTCGCTCCCAAAGATGATTTCTCTCATTTTTGCCCCTTTTTGTTGTTGGGTTGTCGTTTTCTTTTATAACGGGTCCTAATTTTTAGGGCAACACCTAGAAGATTTATTGATGCAATTAAAAATTTACTGCGTAGTCTTAGGATCCTGGAGCATTAAGTAGGCTCCAGCATAGTGACTTTGACCAGGCTCCAGCATTTCTAAAGCGGCCTTCTACTACACTTTAGCACAACTTCATCAAATCTGCAAATACATTCCATAATAGCGTAAAATTAGCTAGCCCTTACCCAACTTAAATACACTGAGGATTTCATAAAGCATAAATACTTTTTCAGTCAATTCTTCTCTTTACATGTTAATTAGACGAGGACCCTCGCATTAACCCACTAATTTGTCCATATTAGATAACAAAACACTTTTTTTTGGAGAGTTATCACACCCCCAAACTTAAAACTTTGCTTTTCCTCTAGTAAGATTGAATCTAACACATAAGAAATATGAATAACCTTTGAATTCATGAACACACACATCTTACCTCAAGCTTCTGCCTTCTGCCTTCTGCCTTCACATGTAATGCCAGTGCACCCTACAACCCTTAAACACAGCCACATATATTAACAATAGAGCAGCTCAACTTTTTCTTTAACTTAGAGAGAGCTGCTTCCTTTTGCTCTAGCATCAACCTACTTTCCTTTTCAAGAACTCAACTCACCAAAAGACTCATTTCTCAGTTCTTTTATTACCAGTTTTGCCTTTTAACTATGGGCTACTAGTCCTTCCTAATCCTGTAGCGTCCTATAATATACGAATATATATATATATATATATATATCTTTTGCTTGCTAAATTACAGGATTAGAAAAATTTCATAGTTGTACAATAATGAGTTAAGACTTTATGAACAAAGCAAGCGTTCACACCCTAAACTTAGAATGTTGCATTGTCCCCAATGCGAATTACAAGAGGATAGCATGCTCTCTCATACCCTCAAACTTAGAGATAAGAAAATATGAATACTGGGGGAGTATTTTTCGCTGATCTAAAGTGTATTAGGTAAAGGGATGCCAAAAGGGTGGCGTGGAATAGCAAAAACGTCACATGGTAATACTACAATGCTCGACTTCTGGTTGGAGAGCTACGAAAAATTGTCAACTAAGTGGTCGTAGTTAATGAATTGTATTAATATGGTGATGTTAGGGCTTTTGTACGATAACCTTAGATAGAGAAGGAACAATAACTTTTACTGCTCGCAAGCAAATGCCCTAGCAAAAAGCAAAGCTCATGACTATAAAGGCGCTGACATCATTGATACTTAAAAAAGCGATAGAAAAATAAGATGCACAAAACTCATGAGGCAAAAGCATTCAAATTTTTATTCATTCATTTCATTTTTCTCAAAAGAGGGGGGGGGGGGGTAAACATGAACGCAACAGTAATAGTAATGTTTGAGGGAAAGAATACCCAGGACACGTGGAGGACAGCCATTGGTGCCCCAAGGTGACCCATGCGTCATGCCCCAGCTCGGACCGCCGAGATCACCACCACTAGCGTTGACAGATGCTAAGTATGAGGGCCGAGGTCCGACCTACCGGGAAGCTCGGTGGGGGCCGATGTGAGCTACTGTCAGCGGCGTGATTATCGGGTGTAACCGTCGGTCCCGAGATTACCGGGTGTAACCGACGATCCCGAGATTACCGGGTGTAACCGTCGCGAGATTAGCGGGACTACCACCCATAAGTAGAGGACCTCACTTCGCGATCAGGTACGATGATTTCTGACCTCGAACTAAACTGGGAATCCGACCTATACTGACTTGATCGTCGGAGTGCTCACCTTTTTGTGCAGGTCCGCCCAAGTATTCAGAGGGGTCCGGAGGCCGGGTACGAGCTGCAATCTGAAATACACTGTTGTGCATATCCTTACATAAACATTTGGCGTCGTCTGTGGGGACGACAATCTAGGTCATCCCAATTCTTTTAAACCAACACGCGAGCGAACATGGTTCAACCAACAAACTCGACCAATACGGCAGATCGAAGGACTCTAGCTGCCAGCGATGCCCACCAGAGGGAGGTCGGAGCAGTAGTGGTAGAGGGGCAAGGTCACGACGGCCTAGCAACAGAACCCCTCCGCAGGACGGCACGAATCACCGCGCCTGTCCTACCACCTGCGCACCCAAGGACATCCAAGGCCACCCGTGGCCGAGGTGGGACCTCTAAGAGGGGCGCCCGGGGTCCAGCCCCGGCTCCACCAAGTGAGAACTTTGACGCGCTCCAGAAAGAAATGGAGGCAATGCGCACACAAATGCGGTCCATGGAGGAAATGTGTAAAGAGATGATACTAGCTGCAGGCGCAGGGTCCCGATCTGAAAATCGAATGACGCGCATTGACATACGCGAGCAAAGGGGTTCCCACTTCGGCCCAGTCGAGGAGGAACATCCCGAAGACAACGAGAGCGAGGGACACACTCGCCAGAGAGGAGACCTTCGTGAACACCTCAACAGAAAGAGAGGTTCATCTCTCCGAAAAGGACAGTCACCATCCCGCTCACACAGGAGCTCCAACCAGCAGGTTGAATCCTTTCACAAAGCAACTCCTGCAGGAGTGATTACAAGGGAGGAGTTCGACCAGCTGAGGGGCCAGCTCGACGCTCAGGTGGAGGCCTTAAAGGCCAAATGTGAGCAGAAAAAAGGTTCACTAAACGATGGCGACTTAGGAGAATCGCCCTTCACCTCGGACGTTTTGGAAGCACAGATCCCTCCGAAGTTCAAAGCTCCTACCGTGAAGCCTTATGATGGGTCGAAGGACCCCAAGGATTATGTTGAGGTCTTTGAAGGCCTCATGGATTTCCAAGTGGCATCAGACGCAATCAAATGCCGCGCCTTTCAGATCGCGCTTACTGGCAGCGCGCGATTGTGGTAATCGGAGACTGCCAGCCAGGTCGATCTCGACCTACTCTCAGCTGAGAAGGGAGTTCCTCGCCCAGTTATCTTCTCGGCATTATGACAAAAAGACAGCGACCCATCTCGCCACCATCAGACAGAAGGAGGGTGAGACGCTGCGGGAATATGTCACCAGATTCCAGGAGGAGCAATTGAAGGTCGCACACTGCTCCGATGACTCGGCCATGTGCTATTTTCTCGCCGGTCTAGCCGACGAAGCCCTCACGGTGAAACTTGGAGAGGAGGCCCCGGCCACCTTCGCCGAGGTGCTTCAGAAGGCGAAGAAAGTCATCGATGGACAGGAGCTCCTCCGAACCAAAACCGACCGACCAGAACGAAAGATCGACCGGGGCAGAAGTGGAAAAGATATAGAAAAGGCAGATCCCAAGTCCAAGGACAAGGGATCCTTTTCCAGCGGCCGAGCTGAGTATGGAAGGGCGGAGAACGGACCCACCAGGAGCCGACCTTACGAACGCTTCACCCCGACCACGATTCCAATTTCCGAGATCCTAACGAACATCGAGGAGTCTGGAATGGAAAAACTACTCAAGCGTCCTGAGAAGCTTCGGGGAGCCCTGGAAAGGCGCAGCAAGGACAAGTATTGCCGCTTTCATCGGGAGCACGGCCATAACACGTCGGACTGCTGGGAGTTGAAGCGCCAAATTGAGGATCTAATTCAAGATGGCTACTTCAAGAAATTTGTGGGAAAGCCCAGGACCAGCTCGGCAGAGAAAAAGGAAGAGCGGAAGCGTTCGAGGATGCCGCCCCGGTGCACTGACCGACCTGCGGTCATCAATACCATTTTCGGAGGGCCAAGCGGGGGTCAGTCCGGACATAAAAGAAAGGAGCTAGCTCGTGCAGCCAGGCGCGAGGTGTGCATCATCAGGGAGCAGAGGCCGACCTGCCCAATCACCTTCGACAGTACAGACTTAGAGGAGGTGCACCTGCCCCACAATGATGCACTTGTGATCGCTCCCTTGATTGATCATGTGGTGGTCAGGAGGGTGCTGGTAGACGGAGGCGCATCTGCTAACATTCTGTCCTTACCGACCTACCTCGCCCTGGAATGGACGAGGTCGCAATTGAAGAAAAGCTCGACACCGCTGGTTGGGTTCTCTAGAGAATCGGTCATCCCGGAGGGTTGCGTCGACTTGCCGGTCACGCTTGGGCAGGATCAAACTCAGGTCACCCAAATGGCCGAGTTCGTGGTGATTGACGGTAGATCGGCCTATAACGCCATCTTTGGGAGACCCATCATCCACTCTTTCAGGCCCTTCCCTCGACACTTCATCAAGTTTTGAAGTATTCCACCCCCAATGGCGTGGGCACGGTCCGAGGAGAACAGACCGCTTCGAGGGAGTGCTATGCGTCCGCACTCAAAGGCTCATCAGTCTGCGCCCTTGAGACTCTCGCCAGTAGGGATGGGACGCTCGAGTTCGAGGCCGACCTGCCGAGGAGGGAGTTTGCCGCACCCACTGGGGGGCTCGAGCTTGTTCCTCTGCTTAGTCCCGAGAAGCAAGTAAGCATAGGAACCAAGCTGGGGGCCACCGACAGAGAGGAGCTAATCCACTTCCTCAGATCCAACTCGGATGTCTTTGCGTGGTCCCATGAGGACATGCCTGGCATTGACCCAAAAATTATGACGCATCGCCTCAGCATAGATCCGTCATTCCGACCTGTAAAGCAAAAAAGAAGACTTATAAACAAAGAGCGGAGTGATGTAATTGTTGAGGAAGTTAGCAAACTTTTGAAAGCTAAATACATAAGAGAAATTTCGTATCCCGAGTGGCTCTCCAATGTTGTATTAGTTAAAAAATCTAACGGAAAGTGGAGAATGTGCGTAGATTTTACGAACTTAAATAAGGCATGCCCGAAGGATTGCTTCCCACTGCCGAGGATTGATCAGCTCGTGGACGCCACAGTCGGGCACGAACTGCTCACCTTCATGGACGCCTACTCTCGGTACAACCAATCAAGTTGCATGTCCCAGATCAAGATCATACCGCATTCATAACAGACCAAGGTCTGTACTGTTACAAGGTCATGCCCTTCGGTTTAAAGAACGCAGGAGCGACCTACCAGAGAATGGTGAACAAAATGTTCGCCAAGCAGATCGGCCGGAATATGGAAGTGTATGTGGACGACATGCTCGTCAAGAGCAAGCAGTCTAAGTCGCATCTCTCCGATCTGACCGAAGCCTTCGAGGTTCTGAGGACATATCAAATGAAGCTCAACCCAGCTAAATGTGCCTTTGGAGTCTCTTCGGGAAAATTCCTTGGCTTCATGGTGAACAACCGGGGAATCGAGGCCAACCCCGAAAAGATTAAAGTCGTGCTCGAGATGGAGGCACCTAAGACGCTGAAGCAGCTTCAGTGCCTCAATGGCAGGATTGCGGCCCTGAACCGGTTTGTTTCAAGATTGACAGATAAGTGCCTTCCTTTCTTCAAAGTCCTACGAAAGAAAGGGCCGTTTGAATGGACAGCGGAGTGCGAACAAGCATTTCAGCAATTGAAGAGCTACCTCTGTTCGGCACCTTTGCTCGCCAAGCCCATGTCGGGGGACAAGCTCCAATTGTACTTAGTAGTGTCTGACAGTGTCGTCAGCTCGGCCCTAATCAGGCAAGAGGAAGCGCGGCAAAACCCGGTCTACTACACAAGCAAGGCTATGACCGAAGCCGAGACTAGATACCCTCAGATGGAAAAGTTGGCTCTCGCTTTAGTCACCTCGGCCCGACGGCTTAGACCATACTTCCAAGCCCATACTGTGGTGGTGCTCACTAACTTGCCCCTAAAAAACATCTTTCATAAGCTAGAAGCTTCTGGACGCCTGATGAAGTGGGCAATGGAGCTAAGTGAATACGACATCCAGTTCGAACCTAGAGCTGCGTTGAAAGGGCAAGCAGTGGCAGATTTCATAGCCGAGCTCACACCACCTTCCGAGCTGAGCGAGTCCGACCTACCATGGATAATTTATGTCGACGGATCCTCCAATGAGAAGGGGTGCGGGGCCGGGGTCCTCTTGCTCGGACCAGGAGGCAAGCGATTTGAGTATGCCTTGCAGTTCGGCTTCCAGACTTCCAATAACGAGGCTGAGTATGAAGTATTTATTGCCGGTCTACGAATCGCCAGAGCATTGGGGGCCTCTTGTGTTAAGGTCTTCAGCGACTCCCAGCTGGTTGTGAGCCAGATCAAGGAAGAGTACCAAGCCAAAGACTCCCGAATGGAGAAGTATTTGGGCAAGGTCAGATCGTACCTCACCCAGTTTCAAACTTACGAAGTAAGTCGGGTTCCCCGAGCAGAAAATTCTAATGCCGACGCCTTGGCCAAGTTAGCATCAGCGTACGAGACCGACCTGGCTAGGTCGGTCCCCGTCGAGATCTTAGATAATCCCTCGATCTCAGAGCCAGATCTGATGGAGATCGACGCTCCAGAGTCTTCATGGATGGACCCGATTGCGAACTTCATTAGGGGCAATTCACCACAAGACCCCAAGAAGCGCAGAAAGTTGGCAAGACGAGCAGCTCGGTTCGTGGTCCGAGGTGGAGCATTGTACCGACGCGGCTTTTCCCTGCCAGAACTTCTCTCCCATCCAGCTCGGCCTTCACGGCCAGAGCCGATTGAATGGAAGCAACAAACGCCTGAGAAAAGGTACAAAGAAGAAAATTAGACCGAGCTACCTGTTAGGTAAATTGAGCAAACATGGAGACACTAGTATTACCTCAGCGGCGTAGTCAATGGTCCTCTGCAGAACGGACCCTGGGTCACTTACAAATTTGGACGCCCTCCTTAGGCAGCGGTCCAAACTTGCGGCCGAGATGCGGGACACCTGGTCCCTCACCCCAGAACTTGACAGCTCAACTCTGAACCGTGCCGTCACATCGGACGTCCCGCCCATCCTGGCCTCAGGATCGTCCACCCGATCTGCGAAGCTCGCATGCAAGACCCCACGAGCTCCGACCTCCAAGGGGGAGGTCGTCTTCTTCTTCTTCCTCCTTCGCTTCAGAGGGACTTCCTCCCTCACCTCCTCGCCCAAGGGCAAGACATCCACCGCCTCGGTCTGATCCTTGGGGCGCTTCTCCCTCGAGGGACCCCCAGAAGACTCCAGCTTGATCATTGGGGCTGGATCTTCCGAGGTTGGCCCTACCACAGCAGGAATGGCAGGTTTCGAACTCTGGGCGGCCTCAAGAGCATGGGATCGGCCCTTGGACTTGCGTTTCACGTTACTCGCAAACCCGCAAACCATGGCTGCAAAACAAAGGAAAGAAATCAGCACAAAGTTAGAGGAAAAGGAGGGGGTAGCAAGCTCGGCATACCTAATTCGGAGTTCGGCCTTGAGGATTCAATGGGACGAACTGCTGGGTTGTAATCTAGCAGTCCGGACTCAAGCAGCAGCTTGTCGGTCACCAAAGTTCCGACCTTCCTACCCCTCGGAAAATGCTCCTTGTAATATTTCAACGTGTCGAAGGAGGCTTGCGTAAGCTCGGGGACTGGTCGGATTGAAACTGCACGAAGACAAAATCCGAGTTAGACCTGAATGATAGGAAAGAAAATCACAAAAAGTAAGAACTACTCCGTACCTAGGTTCCCAAACCTAGTGGGAACGTCAAAGAAGGAACGACCTGACTCGTCCTTTGCAAGCCATTCCCCAGAAGCGTAGAACCACTTCCTCACCCATCCCTTGATGGAGGTCGGCCCCTTAACTATACCGCCTGCGCCTTTCCTTATGCACATATAGAACCGACCAGGCTTCTTAGCTATCTTTTTCGCTTCGAAGCACGCGAGGAGCTGGTCTACGTCCAACAGCTCGGCCTCTTCACTATCTCGAGCTCGTAGCCAAAAAAGGATGGCCAAAGCGAAAATGACACCCCACCCATTGGGGGCCACTTGAACCGGAGCCAACCCAGTCCGGAAGAGAAATTCTTGGACAAAAGGGTGAAGGGGAAGTTTGAGGCCGTACTCAAACATTTTGAAGTAGAGAGTGACCCATCCCTCTGGAGGATTGTCAGCTCTCTCCCCCTCCTCCGGAATCCTAAGGAGGATGTTCTCAAGGATAGCGAACCCCCTACGAAGGGATCCGAGGTAGTGCTCAGGTATCCTAGGAGGGTATTCCAAACCCTGACCCGAGGTGGAGGCATCACTATCCTCCCCGTCATCGGAGAGCCTAAAGTTTTCTATCTCCTCAAGCTCGGACTCTAACCTACGAGCTAAATCCTCATCGGATCCTAAGTTGCTGCTAAAAGAGGACGACATGGCAACTACGTTCGAAAGAGAAAGTGAGGGAAGAGACCGACCTACCAAGGGTTCGAGCTACCTCCAGATCGAACCCCAAGAATTCAGGGAACGTAAGGTATGACCTGAAAGATTGAGGGTATTTATAGCCCGTCGGAAAAATTTTCCATCCGTACATGTGTAATCAACGAGCGGCTAGGATCCTCCCGGAGATCCAAAGCGTCGGAATATTTGAATATTCCGATGATAAATCCACCGCAACGGTTATGTTTTCCCACGAATAGGGAGTCGCCACGTGTCCAAAGCAAATCAAATGAACTTCTCTGCCAGGTTGAGATCGGACCAGACAGAGAGGGGGTCAATGTTTGGGGGAAAGAATACCCAGGACACGTGGAGGACAGCCATTGGTGCCCCAAGGTGACCCATGAGTCATGCCCCAGCTTGGACCGCCGAGATCACCACCACTAGCGTTGACAGATACTAAGTATGAGGGCCGAGGTGAACCTGGCCGAGGTCCGACCTACCGGGAAGCTCGGTGGGGGCCGATGTGAGCTACTGTCAGCGGCGTGATTATCGGGTGTAACCGTCGGTCCCGAGATTACCGGGTGTAACCGTCGCGAGATTAGCGGGACTACCACCCATAAGTAGAGGACCTCACTCCGCGATCAGGTACGATGATTTCTGACCTCGAACTAAACTGGGAATCCGACCTATACTGACTTGATCGTCGGAGTGCTCACCTTTTTGTGCAGGTCCGCCTAAGTATTCAGAGGGGTCCGGAGGCCGGGTACGAGCTGCAATCTGAAATACATTGTTGTGCATATCCTTGCATAAACAAGTAAAAAGAACAGAAATTAGGAAATTAAAAAGACAGAAAAGTAAATGCATGAAATTAAAAACAGGAAATGTAAAGCAATTGATTGATTGGTTGGTTGGTGGGGGAGATCCATATGCGAGAAGAGCAAAAGGAAGGGGTTGCTTCCGCAATCTTCCTCCTGAGACGCAACATAAGTGGGCTCATCCTCTTCTCCCGACTCGGAGCTATGCTCCAGCAATGATGTCATGGCGGTAGGTGTTGTATAAGATGTTGGGGCAGCAGGCTGGACGATACGAACCAAGACAACCTTGAGCTCTTGTTCACGCGTGTTGAACCAGTCTTAGAGGGCACCAACCATCTGCTTGAATTCGCTAAGCTCCGAAGTAATGTTGGCTTGCTGCACCATCAT
This sequence comes from Momordica charantia, assembly GCF_013281855.1. NCBI lineage: Eukaryota > Viridiplantae > Streptophyta > Magnoliopsida > Cucurbitales > Cucurbitaceae > Momordica > Momordica charantia. Next base: position 12,767,816 of record NW_028275159.1, on the reverse strand, counting down.
TCCAATTGGCTAAAGCAACTAACTAAAGAACATGAGAGCATAAATGATACTTAAGAAGTTGTGTTTCGCTACAGCCAAAGTGTTGTCTATCTATCGAAAAATCAAACATACCATGACAAGACAAAGCATATTGACGTGAGATACAAAATTTTCAGAGATATAATTGCTAAGGGAATAATTAAGTTGGAGAAGATAAGTACTGCTTCAAATACAACAGATGCTGTTACTAATTCATTGCCTATTGATAAACTTTGGGAGTTTTCTCACAACGCTTGATGTTTTGCCAAATTAAGGAAGGTCAGTTTAAAATCATTGTTACGAGCAATTTTTTTTTTTTAATTCAACATGTGAGATTGGGGATCCAACTCATAACCTCATGGTTGAAGGTATATGTCAATTACCGCTGATGAACTTCTTGCTTTGACATTGCTACGAGCAAGTTGATATGTCTTAAACTATCAAGGTGGAGATTTGTTATTTGTGATGGCTTATGCGTTTATAATATTCTTTATTGATGTGTCTTTATAACCTGCCAACTTGGAGCATTTGATGATGCTCACGTGGATTACACCTAATGCTATTGATGTGTTTCTCTTCTATTTCCGTTTACTTTGAAAGCTTGTGATTTTGTTTCTTGATTGGGTGTGCTGATAGCCAACCTTCTACATCGGTTAAAATAGATCAATTTTGTAAAGTATTATTTATTTTTTTATTCAACAACATATAGAGCTATATGAAGATTCATATGATATTTTGGTGGAGTAGGTATGTCTTAACTCATTGAACTATTATAACATCTTAATATTTAGAATTATGTGACCAACTTGAAAGTTTTTTAAGATGGATAATCTGTAATATCACAAGTTTTAAGTTATTTGATTTTAGAATTTTAATGGTGTCTTTGAACTTCTTTCCTACAATAATTATTTAATTTAAATTCTTGAATTTTCTAATTTCGAAATTATAAATGGTGAATTAAAACTTGAAAGTTACGAAATCGCTAGTGTAAATAGACAGATAAATAAATTAGTAAATAAATAAACCTAATTTCTTCCCCATCTTTTACCCCTTCTCTCTCTGCAACCGAGCGGCCTTCCCATTTGCCAGCCACCCCTCTCTACGGCGACCCCGTACCCACGGCGGCGGAAGTAGTGGCGCAGCCGTTCTCAGAGACCAACGACTCTCGCCGGCGGCCCGACTAAAGACCCGCGAATAGCAGCTCACGAACCCCGGTGGCGTGACTCGAACCTGCGGCGAGTTCCGTGCGACAGCGTGACGAGCAGCGGTGTTGAATCGCGATTCCGGCGCCATCAGCAACGTTCTCCACGGCGGCGCGGCGTTTCCCCACGAATTTGCAGCAGTGTGACGTCTCCTCCACAATCGCACGACCCACGGCGCGGTGGCTCTCCGACGACTCTCCACGACCGGCCGGCACGCTCCACGAACCACGAACGGCGGCGGCACTGAACAGCCACCGGAATCCGACGCCCTGCAGCACTCCCTCCGACGTGAACAGTAGCCTTCTGGTGAAGTTCGACGCTGAGCCACACGAAGCCCAATCTATTTACCCACACTTGTTCGAGCATAGATAGGTGTTACCCACCCCTCCTAATGTCGGACCAGCGAGTTTGAGCCTTTTCGAACTCAGTTTTGCAGCGTCGGGCTCCTTCGACATCGATCCACTCTTAACCCAAGTGGTTTCAACTTGAGTTAGTAAGTAATGGCGAGCTTAAACCCAGTTTTGAATTCGATATAAGTGTTTATGACTGAATTCTAACTTGAAGCATAATTTTATTTGTTTTAGGTATCGGTTAGATAGAGTTTGGTAGAGCGGCAAGACCTTTTTGTAAGTAGTCCTTACTTGAGGGGAGGGGATGATCGTTATTTAGTTGAATTGTTTGTTGTCTGGTTGTGGGCCTATAATTGCATTTTGCTTGAATGCTTGTGATTGTGGTTACTTTACAAATATTACTATGTATATAATCTTGAATTAACTGCTGCATGTTTGTTGCCTGATTGAGTATATCGTGAGCTTGTAAGCATGCAACTGTGATTGGCTATGTTGAGATTGTTCGAGTATTCTGCTTTGATGTTTTTATGGAAATTATGTTAAACGTTGCAATGTTGTGACTATTTGTGTTTAAGCTATGCTGGCCTTGTTGTGGTTTGATATTTCGTATGAACTCTTGAAAGTATGGTGTTTGGATAGTAATCTCGTTTGCAAAAGCGTCCTGTCTATTTGCTTATGTTAAAAGTATGTTGAATTTGTTGGGGAACATATATGTTTGGTGCATAGGATATTGGTGTTGTTGTGTTATACTTCTGTCAGAATAGGTTTTTTTGTCTATTGTTGTTTATTCGAATTCGCTCTGCTTTGACTTAAACAGGAGAGTTATGTATTGCTTGTCCACGGACAAGTTGTTTCACTTATTTGATAAGTGAGCAGTTCATAGAGCAAATAAAAAAGTTGAATTTTCTAGATTATGTTAGTGTCTTTATGGCTTGGGAGAAAGTTTGGATCAAGTAGGGTTGGTAATGTTAGTTGTTGAAAATCCTGAGACATTACGTTATGCGAAAGTTGGTAATTTAAAATTATTTTTAAAGTTGCAAAAGAAAATTTTACCTTTATATCATTATTTTTAATTGATTTCTTTAATATATAACCATATTCATCAATGCAAGTAATTTGTGATCTTTTTCTTTTTCTAGTTCAAAATTTGGTGGGGATTTAAAAGTCTGTTCTTTCGGAAGGTAAATAATTATTGTCAGCTACCCTAGCTTGGTGGCATGGCTAAGAAGGAAAAGTTTTTTGTTTTAAATAGTACATATTACAATTTCTTCTCTTCTTAAGTGTATTGTCAAATAACCATCATTAAGGGCTTCCATCGATGTTTTCAATGAACAGGGGAGCTGATTTAAAGGCTATCAAGTACAAAGTGTGAAAAATTATACCAGGGTAATTTTTTTTTAAATGAAAAAAAAATCTTTATGGGAAGTGTAACTCAATCCTGCTCTAGAAAAACTTCTATGTAGAAATCTCAAAAACAATTAGGGGCGTTTATTTCGTGGGAATCTAAGATTTCCATTGGACGGACGTCTGGATTTCCACGTTTGCGGGAAATTTATGATAAGATGTCCGAGTATCCTAGGATGCCCGTACAGGAGGCATTTAACCAGTTTTGATGCCCTTTTGAAACGTGGGTATCCAAGATTCCCGTGTTGAGGGCATCTGCTCTTTACACTTTTTGCCCTTCATTTTTTTCCATATATTTTCTTTCATCAATTTTCTTTATTTTTTCCAAAAAAATTTTTATTTTGATTTTTAAAATTTATAATTTAAATAAATTAATGGACTCATTGTCTAATAAGCAATTTTATGCAATTAAGTATATTTGTACGTTACATTTATATATAAAATAAACTGCAATTAAATTATATAATATCTGGATTTATTTTTAATATTTTGAATGAATTATATTATTAATAATATTTATTATCATAAATATATAATTTTAAAGCAACAATTTTTTGACAACCAATATAGCTGTGATATTTTTTCTCTTAAAAAAATATAATATGATGGTAAGATAAATAAATTTTACCCAAGATAATACCAGTGATATGATTGTATTTTTGGAAAAATATTAAAGTTGAAAATGAAATATATATTGAATTAATAGGAATTAATTTGTTCTACAAAACAACATATAAAAAATAAAATATTAAATTAATTCAAATAAATCTATTATATTAAAATGAATTTATAAATTATATAAGTGTTCGTGAGGCCATTTTTGGAACATTTTATAAATTTAACACATTTCCAAGAACAAATCCTGTAAAACAAACGTGGGTATCCAAATATTTTCAGACATCCTTGATAAATTTTGCTACGAAACAAACATGAGGTATCACTAGATGTCGGACATGTACATTCCCGAAAAACAAAAGGTCTCTTACAAGATTTTAGTGGGGTTCTACTAAAGAACATCGTAAAATACATTGGATGAAAAAAATTGTATATGCCTAAAGAGATGGAGGACTAAATTTTCGCAATTCCGAAGGCTGTAACTAAGTCTTTTTAGTAAGTGAGTGAGATCGGACATCTAAAATTCCGGGCATCTGAAATTCCAGGTAATCGCTAGATGTCGGACATGTACATTCCCGAAAAACAAACGGTCTCTTACAAGATTTTAGTGGGGTTCTACTAAAGAAACATTGTAAAATACATTGGATGAGATGAAAAAAATTGTATATGCCTCAAGAGATGGAGGACTAAATTATCGCAATTCCGAAGGCTTTAACTAAGTCTTTTTAGTAAGTGAGTGGAAATTAGACTAAATCCTTACTTCAATCTATAAATTTTGTAAAATTATTATTTTTCCAATATTATATAATTTATAATATATATTTTACATTTTTTAATTTTCATAAAAACTAAACGATTTTTTATCATTTTTAATATAATTCTCCATTTTAATATTTTAATTTTAAAATCTGAAAATGTTGAAAATATAAAATAGTTTTGAAAAAGTAAAAAATATATTCACTAATTCCAAATGGATCTGAAAACATGAAATTGCATGAAAAACATGCCATCTTTCTTTTTCTTTTTATTTTGTTTGACGAAGATGCCATTAATTTCTTGTAACCAAGAAATACGAGTGTCTTCCCAAAAGTATACAGTAGACAGCCCGTCTCAGTTCGTCAGCTTCTCAAGACTCCGATTCCAAATTCCTCTCCCCCTCTGTTGTGTGCCGTTGAAGGGTTTTTTTTTTTTCTTATTCAACTTTTGTGTTTGGTGTCAATTGTTTTGCCTATTGTTCGTTGACAATAATGCCGCGATTTTGAAAGTTGCGAATTTCGTTGATATTTTGTCATTTTTGGTGCAGAAATTGATGGGTGTGATCACTATTTCAAACCATTGCTCCAATTGCCTGGTTAAATTGAAGACGAGCCTTCCAGTATCTGAGGCATCGCGTCGACCCAATTGCCCAGTTTCAGGGAGAAGAAAGTGGGCTGTTGCTATGACATCTCAAGTTCCAGTGGAACATGTCAGTGAGAGTCAATTAAGATTGACTGGTGACTCGTTTATCCGACCCCACTTGAGAAAATTGTCTCCTTATCAGCCCATTCTCCCTTTTGAGGTACTGCATGTTAATCATTTCTCTAGCGCGTTCATTTGCATTATTATGTTCAAGTATGCCTAAAGTACTCTGATTTATAAGTGTTTTTAGAAAAAATTTTGCTCTTGACTTGAACTGCCTTATGAGAAACAGCTTGCAGAATGTTTTTGACCTAAATGATTGTTAGGGAAGTACTTTTGCAAGTGTGAACCAAACATCGAAGTGATTTGTCATTAATCACTTTCTATTAAAGTGCTTATATTCAAATTATTATTCTTATTGTTACTATTTTTGTTATAATTGCTTGTTTTAATAGCACTATCAAACACACGATTTGTGCTCCTCCTTCCCTTGTGGTTGCAGAGTACTAGTCAAAGGTCTATGTATGAATTAACATAAAATAGACGTCTAAGTAGAGGTTCTTTGTTTCCTCTTCATGGTTTGTGGAATTACATTGTGAGCTATTCTGTTGGTATAATGACTTAGTTGAAGTATAGTTACGTTGCCAGCTTTGAACTTGATTCTACCGATGTTAACTTCAATTTCTCTAAACTGGACAGTTTACTCCTGCAAAAGTGTGACTTTTTTTATACTACAACTGGTTGATATATTCGAAGGATTCAAAATGGTTCTACATATTTTTGTTGCCCGCTTGGAGTGTTCAACCTAGTCAAAGGTTGATGTTAACGAGATATAGACGTTAGTAGGTTCTTTGTTTTCTCTTAATGGTTTTCAGATCACATTGTGAACTAATCCATTAGTAAATTTTAATGACTTTCTGGAAGTACTGTAACTAGGTTCGACTCAATTGTACCAATAATAACTTGAATTTCTTTAGACTAGGGAGTTTTTACTTTCACAAAACTGGGGTTTGTTCTATTTTACAACTGGTTGACATATCATAAGCTTTCAAGATTGTTCTAAATTTTTGTGGGCTGTAGGTTTTGTCATCGCGGCTTGGAAGGAAACCTGAGGATATTATAAAATTAGATGCGAATGAAAATCCTTACGGTCCTCCCCCTGAGGCAAGTAATGTTCCTTGCCTAGTAGATAGTGTATACAAGAATCTTGCTTTACTTAATAATTATCAAATCTGTTTCATAAAAAAATCTGTCATGGGGAAGTTATCTTTCTTCATTGCGCTAATTAATTATTAATGTTTCATTTCTATTATGTCAGACTATAATATCGAGTTGTTCTTAGGTTCTTGAAGCGTTAGGAGCAATGAAATTCCCATATGTATATCCTGACCCCGAAAGCCGTCAATTGCGTGCTGCACTTGCCATAGATTCTGGCCTCGAATCTGATTACATTCTTGTGGGATGTGGTGCAGATGAGCTCATCGATTTGATAATGCGGTTGAAACTAAATCATCTATGCCTTTGTTTGTTAGTATTTAAATTTGATTTCTTTCTTTCCCATAATATTTTCTTTATTTTCTGAAATATTCTTGCAGATGTGTGTTGGACCCCGGTGATAAAATTGTAGACTGCCCTCCTACCTTCACGATGTATGAATTTGATGCTGCTGTTAATGGTGCTGTTGTCATTAAAGGTAGTTATTTACTTATTTATCATATATTATTTTCATTTCTTCCCTTTGAGGAGTAATCTCTAATCTTAAAAAAGTCACTGTATTTGCGCCTTAACGGTCTGTCATTTGAATCTACTTACCTACATATATGTTGCTTTCCTCACATACAGTTCTTGCAATATATTTAACCTATATGGTACTCTGCAGTTCCAAGAAAGCCAGATTTTTCCTTGAATGTGGATCTCATCAAAGATATTGTTGATAAGGAAAAACCAAAGTGCATTTTCCTCACATCTCCTAATAACCCAGATGGGAGGTAGTTCTTTGTCTGCATCCTTATCTGTGATCTTGCACACGTTTTTACCCAACTATTTATACACAAATGCTCTACATGATTGGGCACGTCATACCTGCTCATATGTAGAATGCTTGTGTTCTTGAGTCGAAAGCTATTCTTTTAGATATATATAGGAGCTCGATTATGCTCCACAGTAACCTTCATGGACTTGGGGTTCTCTCTAATCCTCTAAAATAATTCAGAAAATTACTGATGCAGTGAAATACACTGAAAAATAGAGCATTTTGCTCCATCCCAGATCACCTTTTTTTTTTAAATCTTTACAAAATTCTAGCTGTAGAGGATATGAGGATTTTATAGGGAGGTTTACCTCTCTTTGGCGGGTGTCGATGTCTAGAGAGTTTTGTAATTATCTCTTACTTTCCTTTAATTGTTAGGCATGTGATGTGATGTTTTTTAGTATGGCTCTGTTCTTGTTGGGCTGTTTTTCTCCATATTCCTGCCATATATTCTTTCATTTGCTCTATGAAAGATTGATTTTTTCATTAAGAAAACCAAACTATTTTGCTTAACTCTTGAACATGTTGAACTTTCTATCCTGAGTCGTATGTTTTCCAACCCCTTCTTCTAAGACTTCGTTTTTACTTACATGTTCACAGTATAATTAGTGATGAAGTTCTCTTGAAAATCCTTGAGCTGCCCATACTGGTTGTTCTAGATGAGGCCTATATTGAGTTTTCTTCAGTTTCATCGAAGATGCAGTGGGTGAAGAAATATGACAACTTGATTGTTCTTCGAACATTTAGCAAAAGAGCAGGTCTATCTATATCTTCCTCATCTTTTCAACTATTATACTTTTGAAGGACGTTTACATGTTTAACTAATATGCTACTTCCTGTCCAAAAAAAAAAAAAGAAAAAAGAAAACTATATACTACGATTACTCCCATTTTATTTGATGACCCTTGGTTTTATCGAAGTGACGAGATTTGGTGTCATATCTAGTAGGTTTGCCATAACATGTATATATTTTGTTAATTTGATTTAAGAAACAAAAAGTCCTAGAACACTTTATTTGGTACATTTCCTAGTATATGCAGATTCAAAAATTTTGTTTGGACATGGCCAATATTTTATTTGTTTATAATCATATAACATCATCATTCAAATGAGATGGTGGGGGATATCTGAGTCCTGCAAGCATCAGCATAATTTCTTATGAAAAACACCATATCATCATGCAAAACTAGGAAAAATGTGTAAAATCCCTACCTTCGATTACAAAATAGTCTCGTGTTTTGTTAATCTCGGTTTCTTTTTCTTGATGTTGATGGAACTTTTATCATATGTTTGCTATCAAATTGTAGATGTTAAGCATATTTTATTTTATCTGTAACTAAGCATTGACTGTTGTTATAGACTTCAATGTGATAGGAATGCCCTTTCCCATTAGGTAATTAGGGATATTAGTAGATTAATAAGTGCATATTAGTTATTAGCCAAGTTATTGGTGATTGATAAAGGGGGCAAGAGGAGATGAAGGTAGGTAATTGTTAGTGTGGTTCAGACTAGAATGATCTCAAGAGGGGAGGGTTTAAGTACCTCAAATTATTTGATAGTTATTGTAGTTCTATTTTTTATATTTTAATATTATTCTAGTTGTTTGGGCTTTATCACAGTGATAAACATGTACCAAAGAAAGAAAGCAGAGGGGAGAGGATTTAGGGGATTCAGATTATTCCTATAAGTGGGTCCCAACTTTGTTAATGGGGCATGTAGGAATTATGTGAGTATGTATGTTCGTGTATAGCTAGTAGGGAGGTTTCTTTTGGTTATCTTTTGGCTTAGGAGAGACGGGAGCTCTCGAATTCACCGTAGTTTGTTCCTCTCTTGATATCAATACGAATTGGTTTCTATCAACATTGTAGCCACTATTTTTGTTGCAAGTTTGCGGCTATGCTCTTCTTACTGATGAAGATTTGATTCGTTTTTTTTTTCCAACTTATATTTTGAATGTTTTTTTTTATGAGAAACAATTTCATTGATATTATGAAATTACCAACAAAAATAAAAACGAGGAAACCCGGATCCAAGGGAGTTACAAAAAAAACTTCTCCAATTGGATGAGTGGAGAAAAGCTATAGTAGTGGAAAAGTGGAGAATAGTTTTCTGCAATTGTATCCTTGGCGACTTATTAACAATAGATTTACTATTCTTGCAGGCTTAGCTGGACTTCGTGTGGGATATGGAGCATTTCCTTTGAGCATTATTGAATATCTTTGGCGAGCAAAGCAACCATATAATGTGTCTGTTGCTGCTGAAGTTGCTGCTTGTGCAGCATTGCAGAACCCATCCTACTTAGAGGTTAACTTTCGAGATCAACACTGGTTGGCTGGATTTTATAGCTTCAATGGTGAACTATTTCCATGCTTGATCCATTTCTAATATGAGCTAGCTATGTATCCTGCAGAGGGTAAAAAACGCTTTGGTACAAGAACGCGAGAGGCTTTACAATCTTCTAAAGGACGTGCCGTTCTTGACTCCGTATCCTAGTCACTCTAATTTCATTCTTTGTGAGGTAACGTCGGGAAAAGATGCGAAGAAATTGAAGGTAAATTACTTTCTTCCTGTGTATAATATAATTAATATGTTTTCCAACATTTAAAATTTATATCTATGTAGCCAAATGATGTAAAATCCTGACAACGTGCACCTTGAGAAGAATTGAAAAATTAGCCTTCGGTTAGTTAGAACTAAACCAAACATAATATGATATAATCATAGATTAATAATAATTAAAAAGTTACAAAAGTTAGTTATTATATAATAAATAAATAATTCTAACAATAATATTTACTGTATATACATGTATAAAATCAGTTTAGTTATAATAAAGTCGATATGGTTGATTGAATTGAACTTATTCAATTTAGTCCGGTTCAATGATTTGGTTTAGTTTCTTAACCCATTGTAGGACATTTTTCTGCTTGCTGACTTTTGTTCTGATTTCTATTTGCCCTCTTAAGTCTCGTTCTGACACAAATAGTCACCATGATATGCCTAACTAAGTGTCTGGGAGCGTATTCTCCTTTTTACTCCTACGATAGATGTTAACCAGCGGTGGCCTATAGAAAGAAAGGTTGGACGTATGCCATGGAGTGATTTTGCAGTTGAGAATAGTTTTGTCCTTCACTGATTTCCTGATTTATACCGTTGGTAAAGGATTTTAAAAGATTAATCTTCATGCCTCGTATTCCCTGAGAGAGGCCGGGGATATTATTTAGGCTCTCTTTGTTATCTTCCTATGAAAATGAGGTGTATCATTGCCAACTCGAAGATGATTTATGGAAATTGGGAAAACTTGTTAGTACAGAAACCTTTTATAAGGCAGCTGTAAGAAGTTTCCTAGTAAAGACGACGAGAGTATTAGCTACTCAAAGAAAAAGGAAATCGGAGAGAGGATCACCTTGCCTTCATTATTTGAGTGGCTTTGAAGTGTCCACAAGGTTTGGAATGATTTCCCAAACAGATTTCTCATTGCTTTCTTCGAGCCACTTGTTCTTACTAATTAGCCTTCATTTTTTTGTTGAAAATGATTTCGTCAAGGTTAGCTCTTACCTGTGTGTGTTTCTTGGGGAACACGGTACGTTGCATCAAGTGTTGTAATGGAAAATTTGTATTTTGTAGTATTGTTTCACTGAGAAGATGGATTGCTAATTTTTTTGTTGAAGCCTGTGACCTGACTGCAAAAATTTAAATGTAGGAGGACCTGGCAAAAATGGGGGTGATGATTCGTCACTACGACAAGAAAGAATTGAAAGGCTATGTCCGTGTGACTGCTGGCAAACCCGAACATACCGATACTTTGATGGACTGCCTTCGATGCCTATCGTAGTCAGTCAATCAGTCCCATATATTGGGAAGTTTTAGCATCCAAAGGATTTGAGGTTCACCTCTCATATCACTTTGTTGTAAAACATGACATTCATATTGCTTCTTCCTTTTGGAGAACTCAAGAATCAGTTATGAGGAAAGGCAGAGTAGGACATTGGCTCTTGGGATTTTGCTAAACCAGAAAACAATTGTTTGCTCATTTTGTTTCTTTTTTTTTTTTAACTAAATTTGAAAATGTTCATAACCAAGATTTGTTTTGAGTGCAAGAGGTCAAGTAATTTTAAGTAGACATTATATTTAATTTTTAGTTGTTTTGAAAGTGAAACTGTAAGTTAGTCTTTCAATTTGTAGTGTTAGTGTCTATTTAGTTTATATTTTAATTATATATTTTTAAAATGTTTCAATATATTTTTTTCATTCTATTATTGGTTAAAAAATACATCTGGTTTCTGTATTCACTAAAGTAATAATTTAATCCCTGAACTTGAGTTTGTAACGATTTAGTCTCTGTATTTTTTTTAAAATAACAATTTAGTTCCTAAACTTTAACTTGTAACGAATTAATTCTGTAGTTTAAAATGTGTAACAATTTAATCCCCGTCGTAAAAAAGTTTATTAAAATTAAACGTCAAATTTTATCATATAACAATTTAATCAATTTAATTCATAAACATATTTGGTTCCTCTTTAGTTTATCAATCTATACATACAAGAAACTTAATAAAAAAAAATTCAGATAATGATTAAATTGATACCAACTTTAAAATACAATAACTACATTGTTACTAAAATTGTTACTGAAAGTGTTTTTTAATCTCAAATAATGAATTATATTTTAAAATATTTATTAATATTAATTAATAACAATAAAGTAAAATATAAATGAATTACAAGTTTTAGGTGAGTTCTATTTTATTTCATTTAAACAATTGAAGTAAATATGGGCTGCCATCATACCAAATAAACTTATGATTATTTACATTTTTGGATTTTCAGCTTTAATATAGAAATTTGTAATTTTAGAATCCATATTTTTTACAAATATCGAAACTTATGATTATTTACATTTTTAGATTTTCAGCTCCAAATAATGATTTTTGTCTCCAAAATACTCGTAATTAATATTCTCCAGTTACATTTATTAAAATTTTAAAATGTATTCTTTCCTAATGAATTATTAGTCATTAAAGGGAAAAAATTACATTTAATAATGAATTATTATATTTTTCTAGGGGCGTTTGATAACTATTTCGTTTTTAGTTTTTGGTTTTTAACAGGGTTCTTTAATAACCGATTTAATTTTTCTTTTTTTGGATCTTTCAAAATCATTTTGAAATTCTATGTAAATTTCAAAAACAAAATTAAAAAAATAATTTTCAAAAGTAGGTTTATGTCTTTCACAATCTGATTTTTTCTGGTAATTCTCAACTTTTCTTTTATATTTATCTCTAAAAAAATTATCCCTCGTTCTAAAAATAAAATTTTCATATTTTGAATATTTATTATTATTTGTCTCTCTCTCCAAATTTTTCATCTCTATTAGTTTTTAGTTTTATTTTTTTTTCTAACGGATCAGTTTCATTTCTCTCTCTAAAAATTTAATATTTTTTGAACTTTTTTCTCTCTAAAATTTCATTTTTTATAACTTTTCTTTCTTTTCATAATCTATTTTTTCGTCTGAAAATTATATCTTCTTTTCTCGTTAAATTCTGTAACTTGTATTTATCTCTGTATTTATTTATTTTATCTAAAAATTATATTTTGAATCTTGTTTTTATCTCTAAAATTTTTTCCACTATAATTTTTCTTTTTCTTTCTAATTTCGTTTTTTTGTTTTTGCTTAAATATATCTTTTCCTCTCGACTTTACTTTTTTTTCATCTAAAATTTTTTTGTCTTTAATAAAATCGTTTTATTTATCTCTATAAAATTTATCTTCCTAAAGTTTATTTACATTTCTCTAAACCTGTACTTTCATATCTCTACATTAGGAATGAGAAAAATTTTCACAGGGTCGGGTCCGAAAAACAGGAAATGCATGTCCCGACCCTGTTCCCAATTCCATTTTTTAAATAAATAATATATATTTATTACGCTTTTTTTATTCTAAAAATAATTAAAAACAATTATAAAACCGATAATTTTTCTCGAGAACATCTCTTAGACCGAAGAACGAGGTGGAGACGGAGATTAAAAATTTTCACAAGCACAAGAACGGGGTAGAGCATCCTCACCCACACCCACACCATTGTCATCTCTATTCTACATAGAATTTTCTCTCTTTAATATTTATTTTCAATTTTCTAACTTTTTAATAACAGAAAACTAAAAATGGTTACCAAACTTGGTTTTCTATTTTTAAAAAATAAAAAACAAAAAATGGTTATCAAGTTTTTATTTTTTAAAAATAAAAAAACCAAAAATCAGAAACTAAAAACAGAAAAACCAAAAACCAAAAACAGAAATGGTTATCAAACACGCCTAATAAATCAAAAATGTTTCAAAAGTAGCTATGCTATATTTTGGATTCTACCATATTTGCATTATTATCATTTACCCTTTTTGTTTCAATTGTGTTGCAATATTTTAATTTTTATTTTCGGTAGCACGGTGCAATATCTCAACGTTTATTTCTTCAACTCTCTGTATTTCCAGCGACTCACTATTTTTCCGACGCCTCACTGCAATTCTCTAACATTCTTCATCATTTCTAACGGCTTAGTTTATTTCGGACAGGTACAATTTTATATTTCTTGCAGCTTTTCCTTCGCATTTAATATTCTTATGTAATTAATTTCTTGATTTTGGCCGCCTTGATTAATCACATTTTTTTTTTTTTTAGTTTCAACAAATGTGTATTATTATATATACCAATCTCAATTGTAGTTTATATGATATATATCATATTGTATACAATACTTCTAAATATTATTATTCGATGGTTGAAAATGATCATTCAATATACACCTAAAATAATATCCCTAACAATATATTATATTTCCTCATTATTATGTACTAGAATCATCATAATTGTTCCAAAATACATACTTTTAAAAAAAAAGTGAATAAGTTATTCTTGCTATAAAACCTCGTCATATAGGTTTGAGAAGATTATATTATATATACTATAATTCTCATTCAATATATGTCCTATTAAACATTACCATCATTTTGTTTCGTAACTCATGATATGCAGTATATACCTGAAATATATCATATTAATAACTTCAAATCATTTATTTATAACTAGGTAAGTTGTCTAATATATTATTTAATATTACAATGTATATACAACATATACCTAAAATATATTCCATATTATTAACTTCGAATTATTCATAACAATATAAGTTGTCCACAAAACATATAGTGTATTATTTTACATTACAAATTATATGCAGCATACACACTCAAAATGTAATTCATGTCGGTAACTTCAAATCATTCATTACACTATATGCATGGAGTCACCTACCATTATGAAGAATGCTAGCAAAATGCAGTGAGACTAGAAAAGCAGGGAGATGCCAGAATAACAGCTAGATGTTGACATAAAATTTAGCCATAAAAAATAGGGGTGTTCATAAGTTGGGTTGAGGTAGTTTTTACACCCAATCCAATTGTTTGAGGTATAAATTTAGTCAACTCAAACAACCCTTGTGAAATAGTGAATCCAACTCAAACCAAAGATGAAATATTTGGGTTTGATTGGTTCAGGTTATTCGAGTCACTCATTCAAAATATTGTATAACAAACAAACTTAATATTAAACATTTATTAACATATTTTCTAACAGTTAATCAAGATCAGTAATTACATGTTTCTTTATATGGTAAAAAATTACGCTAACAAGACTTAAAAAGTTGTTAGATAATAAATAATCCATAAAGAATTATTGAATGAAGTAAAATTAAAATAAATATATCTCTATACAATTTATGGAAAGTAAAAGAAATAATTTTAAGAATAATAATAAGTTTCAATAACACCTATGTGAGAGTAGAATTGAGTCGGTTCTAAGAGAACTTTTCAAATTAATGACTTATGTTCTCTAAAACTCTCATGAATTCAGGATCTTGTCCAGGACCAAAATGGATACAACCGTATAGAACTCAAAGATATAAGATACGTTGTGTGATATTTGTTGTCTTAATTTATCATGAGAAGGATAGTTCCAGAGCTAGTTATCACTATTTCTTTGGTAAATTCAATAAATATTCACTAAGGAAGGTTCAAGTCCAAAAGACACCTCTCCTGATGCATAACTTATCTGTTTGCTCTCAAAGTCTTGGTCGTGTTTTGTCTGTCTCACTTTCTTTCATGTAGGGGATTGTTGGATGTTTAATATGTGAAAGAAAGTGAGAAAACCGTGAGTATACAAATTTAACATCCGGAAATTAAATTTGTGTATTAAGAATTTGAAACTTATTTTATATCTGTAACAAATTCATTATTTATTTCACAAGTTTTTTGTTTCAATTTTGTGTTATGTAACTTTATTTTGTTAAAGTTACATGTTGTTAAAGTTGAAGTTATACTTCAAATGAAAAGTTTTTCTTCATGTTGTTAAAGTTGAACTTAATTCATGTGTGAGGAGTTCATGTTTACACAACTATATATAGTTGTGATTTTCTTCATTTTGAAATATACAAGTATACCACAATTGGGTATTCTCCTCCTCTCTCAAGAATTCTCTCTTCTTTTGAGTTGTTCTTCTGGTTTATGTTGAGAGCAAGTATCTAAGAGTTCTGCCAGATTTGAGTAGTTCGAGGTTGCAGTTCTATCGGGTTAGTCGTTGTATCCTGCTGAGACGATCGCTGTAGTATGCTAGCAACTTGTGCAGAGAGAATAATTGTCTTCAAGTCAGTATTATTGAAGCATGTCTCGACTATTTTTATCAAGTTTAGGTGTTCATCAAGTTGTTCAAATTTATATTGTTTGTAGCCAGTTACGTTGTAATCTGTTTATCAGTATTACACAGTTTATATATACAACGTATATTTACCAACAATCTAAAGACAATTAACATGGCTGCAAACACTTCCACCAATGCTCCTGCGATGATGGGATTGACCATTGTCAAATCACATGCTGAAAAACCAGAGAAGTTTAAGGGAGAAAACTTTAAAAGATGGCAACAAAAGATGATCTTCTACCTCACCACCCTAAATCTTGCTCACACCGTAAAGGAGGTATGCCCTACTATTCCCCTAGAAGCAATCACTCATAAAACTGAAGTTGTCAAGCAAGCGTGGTTGCATACAAACTTTATGTGCTGCAACTACATTCTAAGTTGCATGGATGACACATTGTATAATGTCTACTGCAATGCCTTTAATACTTCAAGGCGATTGTGGGATGCATTAGACAAGAAGTATAAGCTGAAAGAATTGCAAATTATCATTAGTGATTTGCAAAGTGAAGGATTTGTTATTAATGAACCATTCCAAGTTGCTGGTGTGATTGAAAAGTTGCCTTCTGCTTGGAGAGAATTCAAATGTTATCTCAAACACAAGTGAAAAGAGTTGTCCATGTAGAATCTTACTGTGAAACTCTGCATTGAAAAGGACAACAAAAAGGAAGACAAAGAGTCACGTAAAGTTGAAGCTAATGCCCATATTGCTAAAGCTTCAAGGCATCATCCCAAGAAGAATTAATTCCAGACAAAGAATGTGAATCTTAGGCTAAGGAATGACGCTAACAAGCGCATTTGTGGGATCTGCTGGGTTTGTGGTAAGAGTTGTCATATTATCTGCAAACTGTAGACACAATAAGAGACCAAGACCAAGCTTTAACAACCGGGCCAATATTGTGGAAGATGACAACCTAATAGTTGTCATCTCTGAGGTAAATATGGTCTCTGACACCAAAAGCTGGTGGATTGATACTGCTGCTACTAGGTACGTTTGTGGGGACATATCATTGTTCACCACTTATGAGAAGCTAGATGATAGTGATAAATTGTACATGAGAAACCCTTCAATAACCTCAGTGGAAAGCAGAGGAAAAGTCCTTTGAAATGGACTTTTGGAAAGATACTTACCCTCACTGATGTGTGACATGTGTCAGAGATTCGAAAGAATCTTGTGTCAGGAACCCTACTAAACAAAAATGGGTTTAAGCTTGTATTTGAGTCAGATAAGTTTATTCTGACCAAGGGGGGTATGTATGTGGGAAAGAGCTATCTTAATGATGGCATGTTCAAATTGAATGTACTGGCACGAGTGCCCAAGAATAATAATAATAATAATAACAACTTTTCTGCTTATATTGTTGAGTTGTGTGATGTATAACATTCTAGGTTGGGGCACGTCGATTATCATTCTTTCAAATAATGGTAAGTTTAGGACTATTACCTAATTTTAACATTGATAATTTTAAGGACCGTTTCAAAGTGAAAAACAAAAAAAAAAGGAAAAAAATTGGAATTTTAGTTGGAAGCGCATTTTGGTAATTTCGCAAGAAAAAAAAAGAAAAAAAGAAATGAAAGAAATGAAAGTTTTTTTTAGAAAGGGACGTGTGTGTGTGTTCTTGATTAATGAAGGTGGGTGATAGGTGTTTTAAAAAGAAAAGAAAAGGAGGGGAAGGAAAAGAATAAATAAAAAGAAAGAAAGAGAAAGCATAAGAACGGAAAAAGGAAAGAAAAGAAAGAAGTGTGAAGAAAAGAGAGAGACAACGTAGAAGAAGAAGAATGAACAGGGAAGAGAAAGAAATCGAAGGTGGTGTACGGCTAAGGAGGAAGGAAGAGTTTTTTTTAAACCGGTTGGAGTTTTGAAGCTTGTTTTTTGGTAAGTTTCAATGTCTTAAACCATGATATTCTCGAAAATAGACTCCTTTCATTTGTGGGTTTTGTGAAGGACAAGTTATTTGAGGTTAAAATTGTGGTTCTTGGTTGAAGAAAAAGAAAGAAAAACAGAGAAAGAGGATGGAAGAAAGGAAGAAAATCCGTGGGTTTTGGAGAATAAAGAAGAATAAGAAAATCCGTGGGTTTTGGGGAGAGAAAGGAATTTTTGAATAGAATTTAATTGAGAAAAGTAAAAATGAATGAGTAAAAGAAAGGGGAAATCACCTGAGAAGGTGAAAGGAAAGAGAAATTCAATGGGTTTTGGTGGGACCCACCTGTAAATGGTATGAGAGAGAAAAATGGTGGGTTGTTAATGAAGAGGGAGAATGAGTTATAAAATTGGATTTATGTGGATTAATTTGGAAGATAATGTAATTTCAATTGGAAACAAAAATATGTTGAAGTTAAATTGGATTAAAGCATGAATTAATTTGGTATTGAATCGATATTTCAGGTCGAGCAGAAATTGGACCGGAGGACGACCAAGTTTGAAGGATTAGTGAGTGGTTATTTTATTAAATGGTTTTAGATACCTATTGATATAGAATTTATGAGAAATTATATATTATGTATGATTTAACATTTCTGCTAAGAATAAAAGAAAATGTGTTTGTTCGAGAATTTAGAAATGTTTTTGAGAATTTAGAAATGTTTTATGATTTAGAGAAATATTTGAAGAAAGATATGAAATGTTATTTAGAAAGAGATTTCAAAAAATGATTTTAGAATTTCATGAAATGTTCTTAGAAAGAAAGATTTTAGAAATGATTTGAGAAAAAAAGAAAAGTTCTTAGAAAGAAGGAAAGAAGAATTTTAGAACAGTTTATGAGATTGAGAAAGAAGTTTTCAAACCACCATGTTATTGTATCCAGGTGATTACCCGTATGCTATGTGAATGTGTTTCTATAGTATACCCAGAAATAGAAGGTCTTTGGGACCATTTTACTCCACGTGTTGAGAGAATTATTCTACTATGCATATTGAGATTACTCTATGCTAGTGGACCAGAATTATTCTGCTGTGCGTATTGAGATTACTCTACGCTAGTAGACCAGAATAGAATATGGATACATGTGTGGTGTTGAGTTTTATCGATTTGTTTTATGTTTGAAAGAAATAATGTTTTATATGTTTAGAATGTGTTTTAGAGCATGTTGAGAAGTTGGCATAACTAGGTCGTAGGGGACGCAGGGGAATGCCGGGGCGATAAGGGCCAAATCCGGATTCCGAATCCTAGACTTGGGAGCGTTGTCTTTTCGGTTTGCCTGTAAAGAAATTGTTGTTACAAGTTTGATTTTGAGAAGTTTACTAAGTTTTATGAAATGTATAACGTTGCTCTAGTTTTACTCGAATTTTATGGAATTTTAATGAGAATGATTATTACTTCAGTTTTATGATGTTTGTTGTAAGAGCTGAATTTTCAGTTGTTTAGGAAAGGAAGTTGACGACAATATTTTCTTATTAACTTACCACTCACTGAGCTTCTCAGCTCACTGTTTATGTTTTGTTTTCCCCCCAGGCTGTACCTGAGTATCTGAGTTTCTGAGTTTCAAGAAGAATTTAGTTCAGCTTCTGCCACCCCGAGTTGTTCAAGAGTTGTATATCTCTTTGTATGTAGTTTAGTTGGTTTGTAAGAAATTTTATCTACATTCTGTTGATAGGAAAAGAATGTATAGAATGGATGTAAGAATGGTTGTTTGGTTAAGATTAATATTTTATTGTACATCCATTCAGAGTTGTTAGTCAAAGTTCAGGTCAAAGGAAAGAAAGAAGTTGACCACTGACTTCGTAGTTAGTCGAGGTCTGTGGTCGACGCGACTCGTTCTAGGACTAGTAGGTGTTTGAGATGGGTCGTGTCAATAATAGACACAAATGCGAAGTTTGTGTTGAATCAAACTACAGCACCTTATACACCACAACAAAATGGTGTAGCTAAAAGAAAGAACCGAACATTGAAGGACATGGTTAATTGCATGTTAAATAGTTCAGATTTACCTCATAATTTATGGGGGAGGCTTTGCTTACAGCAAATTTTATCTTAAATAAAATTCCACATAAGCAGACTAATAAGTCACCTTATAAAGTGTGAAAAAAGAAGTTACCCTCATATAAAATACTGAAAGTGTGAGCGTGTTAGCAAAGGTACAGACTCCTTTACAAAAAATGATAAAACTTGGACCTAAGACAGTTGATTGTGTCTTTTATAGGTTATGCTATAGATAGTGCTGCTTATAGATTCTTGGTGATTAAATCAGAAATACCTGATATTAATCATAATACTGTCATGGAATCTATTGAAGCTGAATTCTTTGAGGATATATTTCATTTTAAAGAAGAAAGACCAAAAAGTAATGGTACCAAAATGAATCATAAGGTTAGCTCTTCGAAAGGTCAAAACGATCAGGAAACTGAGATCAAATCTAGAAGAAATAAAGTAGCTAAGAAAGCTACTTCCTTTGGACATGATTTCATAACTTATATGATAGAAGGAGTGTTGAGTGTGTTGCCCTAAACTCGTAGTTTGTATTTATGTAAAAACAAATTTACATTCAATAAATTTGTTGTTGAATTCATTGCAATTATCTAATCCAATAAACTAAACATCGAAGTTATTGTCATATAACCGGGACAATATATATACTGGGTATATATTTCATATACCCTCAATATATAAGTGGATAATGTCCCGAGAATAACCTAAAAGGTCTATAGTATATGGATAAGGTTGGGTATCTTATCCTGGCAACATTATGGATACGACCCATTTGGTAAATGTTACAGACGACCCAATCCAGGTCGCTCCTGTGGAGACATGCGAGTGGGGGTATCCTATTCAATTAGTTCTCTTAAATGTTGACTCCAGACTTGAACAAGGGGTCACACCCTCTCACCGACCGAGAGAGACTTTCAGTTATTGGTTGGACCATGACCGGGTTGTTCATTAGAGGAGCAGTGGTATTTAAGGAGTAAGATGTAACTCAGGGGTAAAATGATAATTTCACCCATCTTGAGTTACGAGCACTTATGAAGGATTGACTTACCATTAATAGTCGTATATCCGTGGACACGAAAACATTCTGGAGTGAAAAGAGTGCAGTTGCGGGCCTTTAGTGGAGTGACCCGTAGTTAACGAATGTTGATTAACTCGGTTAATAAGTTTTACCAATTAATCTCACATCGTTTGAGCTTCTGATCTGTAGGTCCATTAGGTCCCCTTGCTAGCTCACAACGGGTAAAACGAGGATTAAGAATTATGAAATAATTTGAAATGCTCAAATTAATAAATATATATTAATTTTGAATAAGGTTTCAAAATTAATACTATATATTATAGAAAAATATTTGAATAAGATTCAAATAATAATATGAATTGGATTCATATTAAAACTATAGGTTAAAATTAATGTGCATAAGATGTACATTAAATCTATAGGTTATATAAGAGAGAAGCATTTGAATATGATTCGAATATATGGTTTAATTAAATATTTGATATTTAATTAAATGTTAAATAATATTTATATTTAATTAATTAATTATTAATTAGATTAATAATTATTAATTAAAATTTATTAATGATTAATTTGACTAATAATTATTTAATTAATATTATTAATTATTAACTCCCCTGCATTTTTTAAGGGGAGTGGGGGGTTTTCTTATGACGTGGGAAGTTACCCCACGTCCTCTTGTTTTTATGCATAATGGTTTTGCAAAAAATGATGATGAACTTTCCCCTCATTTGATTCTCTCAAGCTCTCTCTCTCAATTGCCCTCTAAGTTTCCAATCTTTTCTCCTACAAGATTTTTGTTCCCAGAGAATAGCGGGAAGATCGGTGGTGCTGAAGCAGATTGATGTTCGTTGGTGACTCATTGAAGAACAGTTCTTCAAAAGTGAGTTGCCTTTTTCTCTGTTTTTCCATTTTTTAATTGTGATTTTTGTTCTTGAAAATTCAAGAACAATATCGTCATTTCCGCTGCAGGGTTAACATCCTATCAAGGAGAACCTCAAAATTTTCAAGAAGCCGTGTCATCTTCGTATGCACCTTATTGGAGAGAAGCTATCAATAATGAGTTAAAATCCATTTTGCAGAACAATACCTAGGTATTGGTTGATTTACCTCAAGGGAGTAAACCAATTGGAAGTAAATGAATTTTCAAAAGAAAGCTAAAAGCTGGTGGTACTATTGATAAATATAAAGCCTGTTTAGTAGCTAAAGGCTATCGTCAGAAATAATGGTTAGATTTCTTTAATATCTATTTTCCAATGACGAGGATTATATCTATAAGAATGTTAATCGCTATAGCTGTTAGCTTTATGGCTTCAATCAAATCAAATATTTTGATGATCACAAACAAAGTATAAACTAACAATTTGAGTGTTTCAAAGTGTTCATAGTGTAGAGCTCGAAAAGACAAAACAAATGTCTGTCAAATCATTCAAATCGGAGTTTAAACGAAGAAGTTATGGTCAAAACAAGTTAGGAGAAAAATTCTACGTAGTGGATGACGTGGACAAATCCTACATGGTGGGTGACATGGACAAGTGGACCGCTTAGAAGTTGACATGTGGCATCAAGAGGACATACTTATGCTGACGTGGCATCCAACAATCGAACAAATGAGAAGATGACATGTGGCGCTTTCAATCTCCACAAATCAATTTCCACCAATTTCTCTCAATCTCCTCAATCACTCTCAATCTCCTCAATCACTCACAATCTCAATGATTTCTCAATCTCCACCAATTTCTTTTAATCACCATAATTATGTTTTCATTTCATTTCCTTACCTCACATCTTAATCTATACCATTCATCATTTGTTGCCCTAAATCCAATGGCCAAAATTCATCATAGAAACTCTATTTAAAGCCACCAAATTCCATCATTCTACACACCAACTATCAAATCAAAATCATTTGTTTTCAAATTCTCCTCTCAACTTTTGCAAAATCTTTATTCTCTCCTACACATAACTTGCTCAATTTTTTTGTGAGAGATTCATTAGAGTGTGGCTTTTTAGCCATTACTTTGGTGCAAAATTTGTGTAATCTACTTTGTTTTTGAATTCTATATTTTCAAATTGGGTTTTGTATTAAGGTGTGGGTGCACCTTGGGTTGTGAGAAAAGTAAATTGGTTGGATCCTGAACCAGTAAAAAGGATTTTGGGTTTCTCTTAAGCCTAGGACAAAAAGAGGGTCGATCGGTTTGGTTCTCACCCATTAAGAGAGCCACTGCAGTAAAATACCCAAGAAAGAGTCTTGGGGAGTGGAGTAGGAATTTCCAAACCACTATAAAATTTCTCGGTGTCACCACTCTCTTCTCTTCTCTCTTTTAAATTCAGTATTTACCTACTTTGAATCTTGGTAGATTGCATATAGGTTTACTTAAATATTTTGCTCAATGTTTCCTCTTCTTGTTAATCTTCTTTTATTGGTTGCATAATTGTTCATTACTTTAAATTTATTTTTAATTTTCAAAAAGTGGTAAGCAACCCTATTCACCCCCCTCTAGTGTTGCCATTCGATCCTACAATTGGTATCAGAGCAGGTGGCTCATTTTTTTTTAATAGATTTCTGAAAATTCTATCTTTTTCTAATACTATTTATTATTCTTTTCCGTAAATTTCTTTATTATTGAAGAAGAGTTTAAATTGAGTTTTTGAGCCGATTTTACTAGAAATTAATTTTCCTCAAAAATTGACTTTTAAAAACTATTTTTCTTTCTTCACTCTTGGAAATTTATTTTGTCTAGAATAAATCTTTGAAATTATTTTGAAATTTAATATCTTTGAAAGTTAACCTTTCTTAATTCTAAATTTATTTTCTTTGAATCTTTTCTTAAAACTTAATTGTTTGAGCTTATGGCAAACATTGAGGTTAATGGATTTAGTGAGGGTCATTCTACCACTAGACCACCTCTTTTTGATGGAAATAATTATACTTGGTGGAAAACTAGGATGAGAATTTATTTGATTTCAATTGATTATAACTTGTGGGAAATTGTTTCTAAAGGTCCTTTTATTCCTATTAAGAAAGTTGAGAATGTAGATGTAGCTAAAAATGAAAATGAGTTTAATGATGATGATAAAAGAAAAATATCGATTAATGCTAAAGCCATGAATTGTTTGTTTTGTGCTTTATGTGCTGATGAATTTAATCGAGTATCTGCATGTAACTCTGCTAAAGAAATATGGATATGCTTGAAGTAACTCATGAAGGAACAAATCAAGTAAAAGAGTCAAAAATTAGCATGCTTGTTCATAATTATGAATTGTTTAAAATGGATGCTAACGAGTCTATTACTGAGATGTTTACTAGATTTACCAATATTGTTAATGCTTTGAAAGGTTTAGGAAAGGAATATACTACAGCTGAGAACGTGAGGAAGATTCTAAGATCTCTACCAAAAAGTTGGGAACCCAAAGTGACAGCAATTCAAGAAGCGAAGGATCTCTCAAAACTTCCATTGGAGGAGCTCATTGGATCTCTCATGACGCATGAGATAATCATGAAAGGTAATATGGAAGAGGACGTCAAAAAGAAGAAAACCTTGGCATTAAAGTCTACATCCTTCCAAGGGGCTTCTGAAAGTGAGGAAGAACTAAACGAGGAAGAACTTGCCTACCTATCCAAGAGGTTCAAGAAGCATTTCAAGAAGAGGCACTTTCCAAAGAAAACCAACAGTCAAGATGCTAAAGGAGAAAAGAGCACTAGAGACGTCATCATCTGCTACGAGTGCAAAAAGGCTGGACATGTAAGATCTGAATGCCCTCTACTACGTAAATCATCTTCAAGGAGAAACAAGAAGGCTATGAAAGCTACTTGGGATGAAAGTGATGAAGGAAGTGATTCTGAAAGTGGAGAGGAAGTAGCTAATCTTTGTTTCATGGCTTTTGGAGATGAAGATGACGACGACGAGGTATGTTTTGAAAATCCTTCTTTTGATGAGCTTATGGATGCTTACAACGAGATTAAAGAAGAATTTGAAAAATTAGGTAGCAAATATTTAGCTCTTACAAAGAAGAATACTAAGCTAGCTCATGAGAACCATGATTTATTAGTTGATAATGATAGGATAAATAAAGAAAATGAGATGTTTAGAAAAGATCTTGTTATGTCTAAGTCAAATTTGCATGTTTTAAAAGAGGAGTATAAATTATTAGAAGTAAAAAATAAAGATATATGTTCTACTCTTTTAAAGTTTACAAACGGTAAAAAGAACTTAGACATGATGATGGGAAAACAACAAGCTATCTTTGATAAAAGTGGCTTAGGCTATAAACCTCATAAAAAACAGAAGAAATTTGTAAACTACTTTGTTAAAAAAACTTCAATGTCTACTACTGTTTGCAATGCATGCGGAAAACTTGGTCATAAACTTTATGCTTGTAACTTGAAGAAAAATGGTGCATTAAATGAAAAGAGATGGATTCCTAAATTTTTGCTTACTAACCCTCAAGGACCCAAACAAGCTTGGGTACCTAAAGTTACATCTTGAGTATCATCTTTCTTCTAGGTATGTTTGAGATCAATAAAGAACAAGTGGTACTTGGATAGTGGATGTTCAAAGCACATGACCGGAGACCACACAAAATTCACGCACCTAGAAATGAAAGATGGAGGATACGTTACCTTTGGCGATAATAAAAGAGGTAAAATCATTGGCAAAGGTAACATAGGTAATGGTTCAAAATTTATGAT
Organism: Momordica charantia; assembly: GCF_013281855.1. NCBI lineage: Eukaryota > Viridiplantae > Streptophyta > Magnoliopsida > Cucurbitales > Cucurbitaceae > Momordica > Momordica charantia. Next base: position 12,742,419 of record NW_028275159.1, on the reverse strand, counting down.
TGAGAATGTGTTGCTTGTTGATGGCTTAAAGCATGATCTTTTAAGTATTAGTCAATTATGTGATAAAGGTTATAAAGTAGTATTTAATGATAAAAATTGCATAATTGAAAATGCTTGTGATGGACAAAAGTTGTTTGTAGGAAATAGAGATAAAAATATTTATACTATTGAATTGAATGACTGCCCCGTTGTTAATAAATGTTTGTCTGCTATGCATGATGATTCTTGGTTGTGGCATAGAAGATTAGGTCATGTTAGCATGTATCTGATTTCAAATATTTCCAAGAAATCTCTTGTTCAAGGTCTTCCAAAATTAAATTTTGAAAAAGACAAAGTTTGTGAGGCATGTCAAATGGGTAAACAAACTAAGTCATCTTATAAAGCAAAGAAAATGGTTTCTACTTCTAGGCCTTTGCAATTATTACATATGGATCTATTCGGACCTACTAGAGTTGCAAGTCTAAATGGAAAACATTATGCTTTTGTTATAGTTGATGATTTTTCAAGATTTACTTGGGTTTTATTTTTATCTCATAAGGATGAGGCCATAAAAGCATTTATTAGTTTTTCAAAGAAAATTCAAAATGAAAAAGGTTTTATGATTTCAAAAATTAGAAGTGATCATGGAGGAGAATTTGACAATGTAGCTTTTGAAAAATTTTGTGATGAAAATGGTTTTTCTCATGATTTTTCTTCTCGAAGAACACCACAACAAAATGGTGTTGTAGAAAGGAAAAATCGCTCTTTGCAAGAATTAGCTACTTCTTTGTTAAATGAGTATAATTTACCAAAATATTTTTGGGCTGAAGCTGTTAATACTGCCTCTTATGTGATGAACCGTGTTTTAATAAGGCCAATTTTGAATAAAACCCCTTATGAGCTTTTTAATGATAAAATTCCTAATATCAGTTATTTCAAAGTTTTTGGTTGCAAATGTTTTATTTTAAAAAATAAAGAGAAACTTGGAAAGTTTGAGTTAAAAACTGATATTGGCATATTTTTAGGATATTCAGCATGTAGTAAAGCATATAGAGTTTTTAATAAAAGAACCATTGTAGTTGAAGAGTCAATGGATGTTGTTTTTGATGAATCTCATATTACTGCTAATCAAGTTCCAGCTAGTGATGAGTTAGAAATGCCTTTTGAGAATTTGAACTTTAAAGATAATAACTCGGAAGTTGTAGTAAATGAGACTCAACAAGTGCCAGAGGAAACCCTTCCTAAGGATTGGAGTTTCTCAATTCACCATCCGAAGGAGTTAATTATAGGTGATATATCCCAAGGGGTAAGAACTCGATCTTCTTTAAATGCATTAAATAATGTTGCTTTTGTATCTCAAATTGAACCAAAGTCTTTTAAAGAAGCCGAAGTTGATGAATTCTGGTTAATTGCTATGCAAGATGAGTTAAATCAGTTCGAAAGAAACAATGTTTGGGAATTAGTCCCACGTCCTAATGATCATCCTGTTATTGGTACTAAATGGGTCTTTAGAAATAAAATGGATGAGTCTGGTAATATTGTTAGAAATAAAGCTAGGTTAGTTGCACAAGGATATAGTCAGGAAGAAGGAATAGATTATGAGGAAACTTTTGCTCCTGTTGCTAGACTTGAATCAATTAGAATGTTGCTTGCATTTGCATCTCATAAGAACTTTACTTTATATCAAATGGATGTTAAAAGTGCTTTCTTAGTATGACCGTTTGAGTAAATTTTTGCTTGAACAAGGTTTTAAAATGGGACTTATTGACAATACACTTTTTATTAAAACCAAAGAAAATGATATTTTGTTAGTGCAAATTTATGTAGATGACATTATTTTTGGTGCTACTAACACTTCATTATGTGAAGAATTCTCTAAGTGTATGCACAGTGAGTTTGAGATGAGCATGATGGGAGAACTCAAGTTCTTCCTTGGGCTTCAAATCAAACAACTTAAAGAGGGAATCTTCATCAATCAAGAAAAATATACAAGAGATCTGCTCAAGAGGTTCAAGTTCGATAACGCCAAAATAGCAAACACTCAAATGAGCACTACTACAAAGCTTGATAAAGATGAAAAAGGTAAAAATGTAGATATAAAAGCTTATAGAGGTATGATCGGATCCTTGTTTTACTTAACTGCAAGTAGACCGGATATTATGTTCAGTGTATGCATGTGTGCTAGATTTCAATCATGTCCTAAAGAATCACATTTTCATGCTATTAAAAGAATTTTTAAATACTTGCTTGGAACTGTTGACTTGGGCTTATGGTATCCTAAGAATGCATCTCTTGATTTAATTGCTTATTCCGATGCTGATTTTGCTGGTAGTTTAACCGATAGGAAGAGTACTAGTGGAACTTGCCAGTTTTTGGGTAGCTCTTTAGTGTCTTGGTTTAGTAAAAAGCAAAATTCTATTGCATTATCTACTACTGAGGCTGAATATATTGCTGCTGCTAGCTGTTGCTCTCAAGTTTTATGGATGAAACCAACATTACGTGATTTTGGTTTAAATTTTGAACATGTTCCAATCTTTTGTGATAATACTAGTTCCATAAATTTAACCAAGAATCCCATTCAGCATTCTAGGACAAAACGTATAGATATCCGACATCATTTTCTTAGAGAACATGTGCAAAATGGAAATATTGTACTTAATTATGTTTGCACAGAAAAACAAGTAGCAGATATTCTTACTAAACCATTAAATGAAGAAGCATTTTGTAGGAATAGACTTGCACTTGGCATCCTTCGCATTTAATTGTCTAAATGTATTTGTTAGGGAGAGAATTTTTGTGAGAGATTCATTAGAGTGTGGCTTTTTAGCCATTACTTTGGTGCAAAATTTGTGTAATCTACTTTGTTTTTGAATTCTATATTTTCAAATTGGGTTTTGTATTAAGGTGTGGGTGCACCTTGGGTTGTGAGAAAAGTAAATTGGTTGGATCCTGAACCAGTAAAAAGGATTTTGGGTTTCTCTTAAGCCTAGGACAAAAAGAGGGTCGATCGGTTTGGTTCTCACCCATTAAGAGAGCCACTGCAGTAAAATACCCAAGAAGGAGTATTGGGGAGTGGAGTAGGAATTTCCGAACCACAATAAAATTTCTCGGTGTCACCACTCTCTTCTCTTCTCTCTTTTAAATTCAGTATTTACCTACTTTGAATCTTGGTAGATTGCATATAGGTTTACTTAAATATTTTGCTCAATGTTTCCTCTTCTTGTTAATCTTCTTTTATTGGTTGCATAATTGTTCATTACTTTAAATTTATTTTTAATTTTCAAAAAGTGGTAAGCAACCCTATTTACCCCCCTCTAGTGTTGTCATTCGATCCTACAATAGCAGCTTTACGAAATTTGTAAATATACCAAATTTATGTAAAAACTGCATTTTTAAATGGAGACTTAGATGAAGAAATATATATGGAACAACCTGAAGGTTTATTGTAAAAGGACTTGAAAATAAAGCTTGTAAACTTGTCAAGTCTCTTTATGGGTTCAAATGAAACAAGCACCCAAACAATGACATGAGAAGTTTGATCACACTATGTTATCTAATGGATTTAAGATAAATTAATAAGTGTGACAAATGTGTCTATGTTAAAACCATAGATCAAGATTGCGTCATTGTTTATTTATATGTGTATGATATGTTGATAATAGACACAACTAGCAGTGTTATTGATTCCAGTAAAAGGATGTTGAATTCTAACTTTGATATGAAAGACCTTGGTCTGATGTTATCCTTGGAATCAAAATAATAAGAAATCCAAGTGGATATATACTTTCTCTGTTATGGGTAGCTTCTGAATAGGCCACGTATTCGCCCCTCCGTAGGCGTAGGTCCACTAAGAACCGATTCTCAGTGGGGATGTTGTCAAGCAGAAGGCGTGTCTGCTCACGACGGGACAAACACCACAAACAGTTACGTCCCTACATACCCACAGTTGGCAGTGCGTGCTATCGGCACGATGGCCGCATCCAACGGCCCTAGGCGACATGCTCAGGCAACGCAAGCAGCGGGGCTACTCTGCACTGTCAGGGATGCACCCCTCTCTATCATACCGTACCGCGTGCGACGCCCCTGCCACCTCCAACTGTCGTCCTTCTTGGTCGGCCCTTCAAGGCTATAGAAGGAAGGGTGATCCTCCACACCAAGTAGGTGAAAAATCTATCACTAAACTCTCTAGTGTCTAATTCCTATCTTTTACTCTGATTACTAACTTGAGCTTCGGAGTATATTAGGTGGGACACCGCACTGGCATAGTTCTGTGGTTTCAGGCCCCGTGGATTCATCTCCGAACTGCTCGTCCAGAGATCACGTTGCCCTCAACCAAAATTCGTCGTCAACATTCTCAATCTCATTACATAGAGAAAGTATTAAGAAAATTTAGTCATTTTGAGAGTAAGCTAGTAGTTACTACATTTGATCCAAATTATAATAAAATCTCCCCTCCTTTTTACTAAACCATGGGGAGCCCCGAGTAGTTTACCGGGCAAATCGGATCTGCCGTAGACACCCGAGAGACCTCCACAAGGAAGACTCAAAGAGTAAGAGGACAACAAGCAAAGAGTGTTGCTTTCATTTCTTTATTGAGATTGAAATAAAGTTCTTTAAAAAGCGGTATGTATAATGCACGCAGGCCAAGTCAAGAAAAGGACTTCCTTACTTTATTTTGAATAATAGTCAACATGATGGTCCGGCAAAATCGAGGATCTACGTGACCAAATTTTCCTGTTCATAAGAGGATCTCTCTCCGGGGAATAATAAAGAAAAGGTGTCTAAAAAAGGAAGCAGAGGTTCTTCACTTCACGTGACATAGCTACGCTCAGGTTTCACTAACTTCGCGTCGGGTTCAAGTGTTCGATACATCTACACAAGGAACCAATAAATTATCCCGTGTAGGCAGCCGATCAAGCCAAAGCCGCCACACAAACATAATATATTTTTTAGTTGGACCAATTTTAGCACTGTGTTAGTTGATTAGTGTTTGGTATTTTAATTTTAAATAAAAGATTATAGTGTTTTGTAAATTAAATACTAGATTATTGTCGTTTAGTACTAGTAGGTCTATTATAAAAATTTGGTCAATTTATTGATAATAATTTGTAAAAAGAAAAAAATTAAAGATAAATAAATAAAAAATTTATATGACTTGAATTTAAATTTAAATTTAACTTTACTCCAAATTATGTGTTGAAAATTAGGAGAATTAATAGATAACAAATTCAGTGAGTATATACCTTAAAATATCATTTAGATGATGATTTTGGCAAAATCAATTATCTCATCTCCTCCACACATTTTTAATAGTGATTTTAAATGGATTTATTCGCAATCAATTTGAGCATTTAAAATTCTCTCATAATCACTTTAATTGTTCTCAAAATCAGCCTGAATAGTAAAAGTATTAATTCCTTAACCATTCATTAATTGAGAATTAATAACACATTTTGAATAAAAATTATTACTCAAAAAAAAAACAAAATAATATTCATTCAATAAGTTCAAATGAACCAACTCATAAAATCATCAAATTCAACTTATCCAAACCTACATATTATTTCCGACCAAAAAATTATCCAGACCTACAAATAGGTTTGTACTACAAAAAAATAATAAAAATAAAAACCTGTAGCCATATTCCCTAAAACAGAGCATGAAAGAAGTGGAATATTGATAAAAGTGGAGATAGTGATAACAAAATATTATTTGCTGATGAAACATAAAACTGTAGCAATGCAATGCCATTATAAAGTTGGGAGTTCACTACGTTTCAGCATAGCCTACGTTCAAAATCCATAAAGTCTGTCCAGAAAACAAAAAAAAAAGGGCTTTTTCTTTCTTTATATTAACGAAGGTTGGAACCTTGTGGTGCTGCTGCTGCTTTAGGCCATAGCATATTTTTGGGTCCAAGATCGGGCATTATTTTCATACTTGGCTCGGTCATTTTTGTACATGTGAGCTATCTCTGGCACCAGAGGATCGTCTGGGTTCGGGTCTGTCAGTAGCGAGCATATCGACAACAACACCTGCACAACCATCACCAAATATCGATGTCAATGGTGATGTCAACATCTCTCTTTCACAAATATATCCATGGATATATATTCATAACTAATAGGTTATGTATTTGGGTTTTTGGTTTTCTGGTTTTTGTTATATGATTAGACCCCAACTAAAATAGAATTATATGCAGGACATTTCAAGAGATCATCGATTAAATTAGACTATTCTAATACCTAAACTGGGGTACGGAAACTATTTTAGTTATTCTCATTAACTTTTAAAAAATCATTAAACAAAAACCGAATATAGACATACGTCTTTTGTCTATTTAACCGATTACAAGATGCCAAATGTTAGAAGCTGCAAGGTGTTGGATTTTTGTATGATAATTAATAGCTTAGAGGCATGGCACTTCAATTTGGGTAATGTGTCCGAGAGTTGGACACTCAGATATTCCAGCAATAGATGTTTGTCACCACAAGTTATACAAAGTGAATATGAATTCGACACTTGTTAGATACGTATCAAACACTTTTTCACTTTTTAGGCATAAGAAATAGACAAATGGTAATATTGGACAAAGTAATAATTTTTTAAAGTAAAATACATCAAAATCATTTTTCAGCAAAGATTTAACAAGTTAACATTGGGATGATAGTACCTTGGAAACAGTAAGAGCAGGGCTCCATTGCTCTTTCAAAATGTCGAGGCAGATACTTCCGTTGTTATTGATGTTAGGGTGATAAACTTTGGTCTTAAACGAAACCTGCTCCAATTCAAACACACAATATCATTTGTCTTTAATTAATATCATCTGTGCATTTCTTTCTATGACTTGATGTCAATTGCTTTTGCAAGACTACACAAGGAAAGAAAATTCAAAATGGCAGAAAGGGGTAGCAACTAGTAAACCAGAACAATGACTGATGCAAGAAGACTGAACCAAGTAGATAAAGTATGAAAAGCAAAATTACTCAACATAAAATGACTAACCAACTCCTTAGTCCCTTATCATAATATGCAGGAATATAACCATCCTTGGGCTAGTAGCATGGGGCATGTTAAAAAAAAAAAAAAAGGACTTTAGGAGAAACGGATCGGCTGAACCTATGATGACCACCCACCTAGGATATTTGAGTCCTATGAATTTTCAAATAACTAAAGGTTGTTGGTGTGCGTAGGCTAACCCAAACACTCACAAATAACGAAAAGAAATAATAATAATATGCAAGAATATGTTTCAAAGTACTAAAAGGAAAAGAAAAATATTTTCCATCCAATTAGAAGCGATGTTCAGACTTCAATTTATTCTCAAACCTTAGTGTCACAAACATGTTTGTTTCTGGCAACTATCAGTATAACTAGAATAAAAAAATATTTGCAACTTGGTTCTTTGATGCAATAAAACCAAGAGATGCTGCACAGAATGTCATGAACAGGTTCCCATGGAGAAATACAATAAATTCAATAACAAATACTATAATACAATCTTGGAGGAAAGAAAACAGAAGCAGACTGAGTAGTTTGATACCTTTGGTGGTTTGAATGGATAATCTGGTGGAAAGTGAATGTTAACTGAAAATACACCTCCAGCATAAGGGCTGTCTGCTGGACCAATAATTGTTGCATTCCAGTGAAACATGTCTTGACCAACAGGACCTGTAAATAATGTTATTATCAAACGAAAACGTTCACTAGAGAAAGATGAGAATTAAGTGACTCAGGAGTTCTGGAGCTAGACGAGCCAAGACTCTGTTATTCTCGGACATCAATTTCCCAAGAAACTTCATCTATAAAATCAAAATCCCATATTACCATATCCTTGAGAGCAGAATCTCACATCACCTCCTAATATCAGAACCATGTACAAATCCAAAAATAATATTAAGGGCATGGCATAGATCCACAAAACTGGCCAAAACTATTTACCAAACATAGACGGAGCCATTATCCATATATATATTTCCATTGCAAATAATCCATCACGCCCCAATATGAAAGCCAGGTTATGCAACAAATGAACTTCCAGCACAATACCGACAAGCATATGTAAAAAAAACAACAAAAAGTTCCAAAATAACTAATCATAGCGATAGATGAAAGGCAAGTCTGTACAACAAGTTACACTGTGTGCGAAATTAGGAAGATTGGGTGATCAGTACAAACCAGCACTGCAAGAAACTGGCGGGTCCTTTTGCAGGTCTTTCAACTCCTTGGCAATACGTTTGGAAGCCATCACACCTTGTAGAGCAAAGTAGAGGCTTTGACAGCTGAACCAGATATGTTTTACGCACAAAAAACAGCATATGCTAATAGTTAAAATATGACAAAGAGAAAAGGCCAAGCAAAAGCATTGGTAAGGAAAAGCTACACATGTTCACTAACTGGAACCATTAACTTGTCCTTTGTACTTAAAGGATCATTTCAGCATCATTATTGATCCCCAAGACAGCTTGACAATTAGAAAATTGAGGCTAAAATATGCATAAATTTCAACCAAAAAATGACAGTCTCAGAAAAGGGTGATGGTTCAGTGAAGTCAAGTCTATTAGGGGCCCCCAGAGGATCCTGGTCGGCTACCGGGACATTACTAATACCTCAACCGCAGTTCCAGGCCATCCAATCTCCGTCATTCCACAATATAGAAATATACTTTATGATATCCCTATTCTCTACCAGATAAAAATCAAGAAGATAGTTGTAATTAAAAGAACGAAAAGAGATATATGAGAGCATGCATGACCAAAAGGAGCCTCTAGCCTAGTAATCGGTACCATTTCCAGTTACATAATAAACCAAATAAACTATCATAGTATACGAAAAACAACCATTTGGACTAAAACTCATAACTCTAGAGGAGAAACACATAATTTCCGATAAATGTAAACATATGGAAGGAAGATATTTTCAATAGTCATAAGAATCGGAAAAATACAAAAAAGAACCAGCCACCCTCCACGATCACGAACATAAGAGACCAATAGAGGATCGATCGCAAAACCCTAGAAGCAAAAGCGAAAAAAAGAAGAGAAATCCTGAAGAACCCAAGTAAGATTAACAGAAACCCATGAAGCAGAGGTCAGAATAAACCCCGAAAACCCTTTAGAAACAGAGAGAGAATTAAGGGATTTTGTTTCACCTTCGGAGGAAGAATTTGTAGGGTTTTGAAAAGCGATTCGAGGAAGAAGAAGAAGAAGAAGAAGAAGATGAAGAGAAGAAAAGCGTGTTTATATAAGAATTTTAGCGGCCCTCCAACTCTGCCTATAGCTGTATTTCTTGCATGCACACGCCTTCAGCTTATTGGAAATTGTTCAAATTTTTATTCTCTTCCTTTTTCTTTTTGTTTTTCTCTTTTTTTTTTTATATGACAAAATTTGATTTCATTAATGTCTCTCTTTTGGGCTGGGCTTCCCAACCCAATATGGGACAATAAAATAATAAAAGAGAAATTGTTTTTCATGAGTCAGGTTAGAAACTATATTGCCTCAAAGAAAAGAAAAAAAAAGTTAGAAACTATATTTTTATTTTCAAATTTTTAATATTTGAATTTTTAGATTTGAATTTTTTATTTATTTCAGATTAGTCCTCGATTAATACTATTTGAGTTAATAAGATCTGTTTTTATTTAAATAATTAGTTTTAATACTTATTCAAACGTTTCCATATTTAGTTTTCACGTAATAAATATGATATATTCAAAATTTTGAAATTCTTTATCTCGTCGGTCCGATTTGATTTATTTCCGATTTTTCTCTAATCAATAATAATCTCTAAATCCTCCCATATATAATAAAAATCATCTGATTCTCCCTATTTTCCTCCTCATCGGAAACCGCTATTACATTTTTTCTAGCGTCTTTTTTTTCGGCGTCTTATTTTCAATAGTACGATAAACAAATACTACTTCAAAATACTCTTTTCATATTTGAATTATCTTTTCAATAGTATTTTAAATTATACTAGTTATATAATATATACTTTTTATTGATATATACTAAACTATTAGATTATATAACAACAATCACTATATAATTTTTTTATTTTAATCTTATAATATAAAGTAGGATAACATATACTTCTGATATAATATATATTTTTCATTCTTATATACTAAACAAAAAGGTTATATATATATATATATATATATATATATATATATATATAATCAAACTTATAGTAGGATAATAATATACTCAACTGTATTACATAATATATATTGTTATATACATTGGTATAAATATCATTGGCCTCCCCTCTCTTCCTTCTTCTTCTCACCACTCTCCTCCCTCGACTGTCTTTTCTGGCAAAAATAAATGAATAAAAATTGGACTGTCGTAGATCTACACAGGGTTTGCCCATTGCCACCCGAAAAAAAAAGGACGACGGAGAAAAGCAACAACGGTGACCAAGGTCAACGACGTTTGTGGGCTTGTGCACTACTAGTCTTCTGCCAGAAAAAATGCCACGAAATATGCCAAAAAGGACTTCGAGGTCGCCATCGCCTAGGTTGGTGTCGTTTGTATCGCCGTCGTGGTGTTGGAGGGATTTTAGGTTTTCAATTATATGAGAAACATGGGTGGCACAAATTTAGAAAGATGCCCAAATACTAATTTTATTCCATATTTAATTTTGTTTTTTTTTTACTTTATTTAACATATATTACAAAAGATATATGAGTAATTTTTCTAATGAATTTCACCTATAATGGATCAATCTTTAGATAATAATATAAAAGTGTTAAAAGGTAAGCACGTTGTGTAATTTGAATCTAAAATGGGTTAGTTATATTTTAGGGTTAAAAATATGTATATTTTTCTTAACTTTTTAGGAAAAGAAGAATTATTATATAGGAAATTATGAATGTTATAGTAGTTTATAAGAAATTTTAATGAACTCATAAATTTTTTTTTAATATTTCATTTTGAGATAAATATTCTTATCTATTACTTATCTCAAATATTAAAGCAAGAAATGAGAGAACTAAAAATAAAGAAAATGTTGGTAAAAAATGATAAAAGAAATGTCTATTTATCAAATGTTACAAAACTTTCAGAATTCTAAAACTTTTGAAATTCTATTATTAATTATTAGTGAAGATAATTAGCTCTTCATAAATTAAATATAACAACCTTTTATATATTCAAACTTTTTAGATTAATGTTGTACTAAAAAAATAATTTTTTTAGATTCCATATCATTGTTATGGTTGCTATTTACTATTTATAATTTATTAATTGATTTACTATTTACCATTAATTTAGAAGAAAATAATTATTTATATTAGTGGAAAGTTACAAAACTTTTGAAATTCAATTATTTTATTAATGAAAATAATTAAGCTATTCATAAACTAAACAACAACCTTTTACATATTCTAACTTTTTAGATTCCATGTTGTCCTATGAAAATAAAGGGCAACGGCAGGAATGATCAAAATAAATAACGCGATTTAAAAAAATAGCCAAACATATTAGATAGTGCACGAATTGCTAAAAGACATTTTTTTAAAATCCTCAATAACTTTTTAGAAAAATATACCATTGTAACAAATTATAAAATAGCCTTGAAATACCATTGTAACAAATTGTAACTTTTAGAAAAATCTTTAATAACGCGTTTTAAAAAATGTCCAAATCTATGAAATATTGCAATAATGGCTAATTGATTTTTTTCGTTAAATTCTAAAATATTTTGTAGACAAAAATAGTCTTGTAACCAATTAAGTATATACGCATCATTTTAGGGATTTAGGATTTTTAACTAATAGCAAAAACAACAGGCTTTGAATCAATTATATCTAATCAAATGAATGAAATTTAAATAATTAACTTAAATCTAATTTAAAATTGATAATGAGAATTTGAGAGTTGATTTAAGAAAAAATTATTAAAAATGTGTTGGGGTAGATTTTGAAATTTACCCCTCTAAAATTCTAAAATAAGGGGATAAATAAGATTATTACTAAGTAAAAGATAAAATTTACTTCTCAGATCTGATTTGAGTTAGACAAGTTAGGGTTTTAGAAGTCCCACCTTCTTCCCACCTTTTGGTCTCACGTAACTTCATGCGCCCCACAACCATCATCTTCCTCACGAAGCAGATCCGCAAGCCGCCATCCCGCCACTCACCTTCAAGGCCACCATCTCGTCTTGCTGCTCACCTTATGAAGTAGATCCATGCGCCGCTCACCTTCACGCCGCCGTCCACGAACCAAAACCAGACCCGTCGTCGCCGCACCCAACAGCTGCCACCCTTCCCGTTGGCCGCAACACGTACCATATTTGCTTGATGCGCCACATCCCAAACTAGATCTACCGTCCCGCCGCCCGACCAGATTCGCCCAAGGCCGATACGATTCGCTGACCGCCCAAGACCAGATCCACCTACTACTGCTTTGATATGTTTCCGATTTGGCGCCCAACTTCCATATTCTAGCAACTGTTCGAGGAAGGTAAGACCCTTTGTTCAGATTTTGCGTATTTTAGGGGTATTTGAAAAGATATTTTTGGTTTTCCTATAGGGTATTTAAAAAAAGACAAGTGTGGGACCGACATGTGTCTTTTGTTTATAATTAGATCTGAAAACTATATATCTACAACTGCAACAGACTTATTATATTTATATAGTTTAAATTCTAAATAGAATCTATAGATATGGTAAAAATTAGAGGAGAAACATCTCAACAATGACTAAAAGCTACTGGTATAACAAGACGTTCAAAGGAATCATGCAAAATCAACTTAGAAAGTGAAAAAAATGTATAGATGCAGTAGTTTATACATTTCTTGTTTGTTAATTTTTACAATAATATTTACAAATTCGATTGACTAAGCTAACTATACTCGTCTATTTCAGGAAAAGGAAAGGGTCTCAAGATAGTTGAGGGAAGAACGTGTTAGTGAGATAATTATTGGTATATACATGTATTGACATTCTACTTATGATATTTCAGTTGTATAGTTGTATATACATGTTTTGACTTTCGTATTTTGTTAATTCTTGAATTGGTATATATATGTATTGACATAATTGAGTTTCATGGTGATATATATGTGTATTGAATTCTAATTTTGATTTTTCTTTAATTAATATATACGCTTATTGACCTTTTAATTTTGATAAATTTTCTAATGTTTTAAAGGACGATACAAAGTCTAATGAAGAGAATGAAAGAGTAAATAATGAATACACCGATGAACATAAGAAAAATAACTCATCGTCAAAAGAAGTTTAAGAAACTGAATATGATGACGATACACGCCCAAAGACTACAAATTTAAGAGGCATCACCTATTTTCCTAATCGTTTTGATTTATAGGTTGTTAGTTTTTTATTTTTTAATTTACTTTTGTTGTAGATGATTTATTAAATGATAAAGAAATAGGAAAACAAGAATATAAATAACTTGTGACAGCATATACTCCTTAGTGGTTAGGTATATATACTAATTGATGCAAATATGTATATATACATTAAGAAGATATAGTAGAACAATTACAGAACGACAGAATGAGAGATGAATCGTTGTACACAAATCATTTAAATTAACTAAAATACAAAACAAAGTAATTAAAATAATTAACCTGAACTCTCTTAAATGTAGGAAAATCATTTTTAATTCAAAACAAAGTTTGTTAGGTGGTTGAATATAGGAAAAAACCAAAAACACATAGAAAAGGGTATTGTTGGAAAACTACGTTAGAAAAGGGTATTGTTGGAAAACTACGTTCTTTTATAAAACTCCTAAAATACCCTTTAGCCATTTGTACAAAATTTAAAACTAATAGACATTTTTTAAAACGGGTGGCAAAATTTAGCCATCCATTTAAATTTCCCTATTTTGAAATTAAAATTTGAAAGTAGATAAAAACATTATTAATACTTTGTTGTTGGATTTTATGAATAAAATTACTTTTATTAAAAATTAAGAACCACAACTTTTCATAAAATGATATGTCTTTTTGTAAAGGATACAACCTTTTAGGTAAGGATATGTCTTTTGGTATAACTTTATATGAAAAGATGTGACTATTTGAATGACCACAAATATTCTATAAATATGCGGCTCTTTTCAGTTTTGAAACATAGAAAAATATTTCCTCAAAATTCTTTTCTTTTTCTCTGTATGATTACTTAAATATTGGTGTTTGTTGAGTCCTGTGATTAGAATGCTGCACTCACTTGATAATCTGTCGTGAGAAACAATTGTTCGCGAAACCTTGAGCACCATAAAGTGAATAAAATTGTCTTAAGGAAACAATGCAACTGTTGGGTTTGGTTAATTTTGTGTTTCCTTAATTTCTTTGCATATTTTCTCTAACAATCTTAATACAACTTTGCTTGTTATATTTTAGGTTGTTTATGTTCATGCTGTTAGCTTTACGAGCTTCAATCGCACTAAATATTTTGATGATAACAAACTTTATTTACTGATGGTTTTAGTGTTTCAAAGTGTCCATAGTATAGAGCTTGGAAAGACGAATTCAACGCATTTTGAATCACTCAAATCAGAGTTCAAACGAATAATTTATAGCCGAAACAAGTTGGTGAAGAAAAAGCACATGTGGTAGGTGACGTGACATCTAATAGTCAAATTATGCCACCGTGGCAATGATGTGGCAGTAATATGACATCAACAATTTTGGTGACGTGGACAGATCATGTGACGACACGTGACTCTTTCAATGTCAACAAATCAAATTCCCACAATTCTTTCAATTCCACAATCTTCTCTCAGTTTCACATCATTTCTCAATCTCCACCAATTTCTTCAAATATCCATAATTCTCTTTATTCTTTTGGTTATCTCTACTTTTAATCTCCATCATCCATCATTTGTTGTCCTAAATCCAACAACCAAATTTCATCTTCGAAACTCTATTTAAAGTCACCAAATTTCACCATTCTACATACCAATTATCAAACCAAACATCTTTCCTCCCTTCAAGTTATCGTGCTCTCAAATTTTCATTCTCTCCCCACAAAAAGTTGTCCATTTTTTTTGTGAGAGATACATTCGAGTGTAGCCTTTTTAGCTATTCTTTAGTGCGGAATTTGTAAATCTACCTTGGTGGAGTACTTTATTTGTATTGTTTATTTCATATTTTGGGTTTTGTATTAAGGTGTGGATACACCTTGGGTTGTGAGAAAACACAATTGGTTGGATCCTTAAGGATCGTGGATTTCTCTTTAATCTAGAACAAAAAGAGGGTCGATTGGTTTGGTTTTCACCTGCAAGAGAGCCGTTGCAATAA
Source organism: Momordica charantia (assembly GCF_013281855.1). Taxonomy (NCBI): domain Eukaryota; kingdom Viridiplantae; phylum Streptophyta; class Magnoliopsida; order Cucurbitales; family Cucurbitaceae; genus Momordica; species Momordica charantia. Next base: position 12,727,177 of record NW_028275159.1, on the reverse strand, counting down.
AATACCAAAAAGGGATCTTGGGGGTGGAGTAAGAATTTCCGAATCACTATAAAAATTTATGGTGTCATCTGATCTCTCTCTGCTCTTTAATTTGTGCATTTAAATTTCGTTTGATTTTTTATTATTCTTAAAATTATTTTTTCTCTTGTATCTTTCTGATTTAGTGGTTTTGTTGGCTTTCATTTGTTTTTATTTTATTTCTCATGTCCAGTTTATTGACTATTTTTTTTAATTGCTTTGCCACTCTCGATTTTGGATTATATCAAATTTTATTTCAATTCCATCTTTGTGTTGTTTGCTCTTAAACTAAAGTTTTTCTTGTTCTCTGTATCTATTTATCCTTGGAAGTTGGGTCTTCCATAAAATTTTCTATGTTTATTCGGATATTGTGACTAAGAACTCTGCTTGATAATCTCTGTTTACGTAGTCGTTAATTGGATACTATTTTTTTTCCCTTCCTATCTATGCTTCTATATATCTCATTAAGTTTAAGATGGATTAAGATTTCCTTTTAAGATTGTTTTAAAGTTTAATTTCTTTCAATTTTGGGTATTCATTTTTTTTTTGTCAGCTTTTAGTATATTTAGTTATTCTTTTGAGTTTTGGTATCCCTCTGGTTTTTATTGCACTTAGTTTTATGGTAAATCTTGATCTCATGGTTTTAGTTAAATTATTATTTTCGAACTCAAGTTCGGTTGTTGTACCTGTAGTTAATTTTTTGCTATAATTTGTCTATCAAGTACATTATTCTTCGTATGTTTATTTAGACTTTTAGCTTCTAAAAATTCTGTTGTATTCAACTTCTATTGCATCTTACATGTTCGGTTTAATCATTTTTTTTGTTCTTTATGTCTGTTTGTGCTCTACTGTGCTTCTTTCTTTTTAATCAAGTTATTTTATATTGAATTTTGCAATTAGTTTATTGCTCTTCCTTATTTTGGTTTCTGCATCTTAATTCTTACAATAAATTGTTCAGTTGAGTTATTAATTTATTCAGTTTACTACAATTTCATGTAAATAATTTTGTGATCAAGTCATAGAAATGTCTTCGACGATACCAAAGATACCGAGTCCCATACCACATAGTAGTGGAAATCATGGGGAAATGCCTGAGAAGTTTAATGGCCCAATGACTTCAAAGGTTGGCAACAAAAGATGTTGTTCTATCTCATAGCATTGAGTTTGGGAAGATTTCTCAAAGAAGATGCTCCTGTTCTGGATGAAGGAGAGAATGACAAAGAAAAGTTGCTTGCACGTGATGCATGGAAACATGCAGAATATTTGTGCAGGAACTATATTCTAAACAAGCTGGATAACACACTCTACAATGTTTACAGTGGAATTGATTCAGTGAAGGGTCTTTGGGAATCACTATAGAAGAAATACAAGACAGAAGATGTTGGATCAAAGAAGTTTATAGTCGGAAAGTTTCTGGACTATAAAATGGTTGATTCCAGAACTATGATAAGCGAGGTTCAACGTCAAGTTATTTTACATGAGATGCATGCTGAAAAAAATATCGGTTAGTGAATCTTTTCAGGTTGCATCAATAATTGAAAAGTTACACCCATCATGGAAAGACTTCAAAAATTATTTCAAGCATAACCGAACTAGTTGTTCAGTCGAGAATTGAGGATGATAACTGAAAACCTGAAATGGAAAATGGAGGAAATGATCCTATGACCTTAAGGTCAATTTTTTAGAAGGATCTTTCAAGACCAATAATAAGAAGAGGAAGTTTTATGGGACTGGTTCAAGTCAGCCACACAACAAAGCCATGAAAGTCAATGACAATTTTTATAATTGTGGAAAGCGTAGACATCAATTCAAGGATTGTCGAAAGCCAAAGTCTTTTCAAAAGAAGAAATCAAATGTTCAAGCACATATAACAGAAATGGATAATCTTTCTAATGGAGTCGTTGACGTTGATTTATCTACTGTAATGTCTGAATGTAATTTGGTAGGTAATACCAAGGAATGATGGGTAGATACTGGAGCCACTCGTCATATCTGTGCAAATAAGTGGCTATTCTCTACTTATACACCAACAGGAAATGAAGAACAACTTTACATGGGTAATTCTTCAAGTTCCAAAGTTGAGGGACGAGGAAAAGTAGGGCTGAAAATGACTTCTGGCATAGATCTGACTCTTAATGAAGTTTTTCATGTTCCAGACATTCGCAAGAACCTATTGTTTGGTTCTCTGCTCAGGAAAAATGGGTTCAAACTGGTATTTGTTTCCGATAATTTTGTACTTAGTAGCATGATGTTTATGTGGGAAGAGTTATTTGAACGATGGTCTGTTCAAAATGAATGTAATGATTCTTGTACCCAAATCTCCTACTATTAATAATAAGAATGTTTCTTCTGCTTACTTAATTAACTATTCTGATATTTGACATGAGAGATTGAGTCATATTAATTACAAAACTTTAAAAAAGTTGTGTAATATGGATTTAATACCTAATTTCACATTGGATCATAACAAAAAAATGTGAAATATGTGTTAAATCTCAATTTCATTCAGTAGAAAGAGAAATTGAAACTCTTGAATCAATTCACAACGATATATGTGATTTGAAATTTTTGCCTACAAGAGGAGGTAAAAATTATTTTATAACATCTGTTGATGATAGTACAAGGTACTATTATGTATATTTGTTAAAAAGTAAAGATGAAGTCATTGAAATGTTTAAACAATATAAGACTGAAGTGGAAAATCAACTAGGCAAAAAGATAAAAATGTTTCGAAGTAATCGAAAGGGAGAATATGATCACCTTTTAAAGGTTTTTGTTCAGAAAATAGAATTGTACATCAAACTAATGTTCATTGTTCTCCTTAATCAAATGGCATCGCAGAACGAAAAAATCGAACATTGAAAGAAATTATGAATGTCATGTTGATCAGTTCAAGATTACCGAAAAATTTGTGGGGGGAAGCGTTGCTTACAGTAAATTACATCTTGAATAGAATTCCATATAAGAAAACAAAGGAAATTCCATATGAATTATGGAAGGGTCAAAACCAACTTATAAATTTATGAAAGTGTGGAGGTGTTTGGCAAATGTGGTGATTCTTAAACCTAAAATGGTTAAAATAAGGCAAAAAACAGTTGACTGTATTTTTATTGGGTATACAAACAGTAGTGCATATCGATTTCTTTTACGTAAGTTAAAAAATCCTGACATACATACAAACACAATTATCGAATCAAGGAGTGCATCATTCTTTGAAATGCATTTCTCTATAATATGAAAAATGAGTTAAATAGAAGGAAAATGACACATGAATCATCATCTAATCAATAAAATTTGGATGAGATTCAAGAGCTAAGACATAGTAAGAGAATAAGAGTTGAAAAAACTTTTGGGCCAGATTTTCGAACTTATTTGTTAAAAAATGAACCTCAAATATTTGTTGAAGCAATTTCTTCTCTAGAAGCACCATATTGGAAAGCGGCTATAAAAAGTGAAATTGATTTCATTATGCAAAACCATACATGAGAATTGATTGATCTTCCTCCTTGTACTAAACTATTGGGTTGTAAATGGATTTTTAAAAGAAAAATGAAAGTCAATGAAACAACTGATAAGTATAAAGCTCGCCTCCTGGCAAAAGGCTATAAACAAAAAAAGGGTTGGACTATTTTGATACATATTCACCCATTACTAGAATTAGCCTTATCAGCTTTATACAACCTTGAAATACATCAAATGGATGTAAAAACAACCCTCTTAAATGATGAATTAGAGGAATAAATATATTTTGAATAGCCATATGGTTTTGTTGTTCTCGAACAAGAGAAGAAAATGTGCAAACTGATCAAATCTCTTTATGGTTTGAAGCAGATGCCTAAGCAATGGCATGAAAAGTTTAACTATGTTATGATAACAAATGGGTTCAAAGTCAACGAATGTGACAAATGTGTTTATGTTAAAGGAGATCAAACGGAGTTCGTAATTGTATGTTGATGATATGTTGATAATTGGTAGGAATAACGAAATTATATTAGCTACAAAACAAATATTGACTAAAAAGTTTGAAATGGAAGATGTGGATGTCGCAGATGTTATCTTGGGAATCGAGATCCATAGAACATCTGATGGATTAGCACTTTCTCAGTCACATTATATCGAAATAATTCTTGAAAATTTCAAGAAATTTGATATAGAAGTTGTAAAGACACTTTTAGATGCTAATCATCAATTTTCTTCAAATATGAGTGATAATACGTCTCAATTGGAGTACTCTTGTATAATAGGAAGTTTAATGTAACAAGACCCGATATAACATATGTGATAAGTATGTTGTGTTGATATACAAATAATCCAAGTCCAAATCACTGGAAAGCTCTTTTAAGAGTATTGAAATATTTAAAATATACTCAAAATTATGGTTTACATTATACTGGATATTCGGATATACTTGAAGGGTATAGTGATGCAAGTTGGATAACCAGTATGAAAAATTCAAAGTCAACAAGTGGATATATCTTTACAGTTGGCAATGGAGCTATATCTTGGAAATCTTCCAAACAAATTTGTATAGCAAGGTCAACTATGGAATCTGAACTCATAGTTTTAGACAAAGTAGGGGAAGAAGCCGAATGGTTATGAAACTTTTTGGAAGATATTCCTAATTGGACAAAACTCATACCCCCGATATATATACATTGTTATAGTCAAGCCACTATTGGAAGAGCGCAAAACTTAATGTATAATGGTAAGTCTCGACATATATGTCGAAGACATAATATCATAAGACAATTACTCTCTAATGGAATTATATCAATTGATTACATGAAATCAAAAGATAATATTGCTGATCTACTTACAAAAGCTTTAGCAAAGATAGAAAGTGAAAATGTCTTCAATAGGAATGAGTTTGAAGCCTATAATATAAGAGTTGACATAACGGTAACTCAACCTAACTGATTGGAGATCCCAAGATCTAGGTTGAGAAAGGGAAAACAAATTTATGTATACAACTTACAAGAGCATTATGAAGGAATCATAAATTCCTCATCATTCCTATTATAAAATTAGTGCTAACATGGAAGAAGATGAGGTTAAGAAATGCTTTTGATGACTCTTTAGCTCTGTTAGAAGAGTGTGGTATTACGAAGATACTCTTTAAAGCAGTCACCTATGTGGGTGTGAAGGGACCGCTTCTATGAGAATTTTTCAAAGCTGAATTCTTTAAAAACATTCATGAAACTCGAAGATATTAATGGCCAAAATGATTACAAATATGGAACCAATATTCCATCTACTGCCACAACCCATATTCCACAACTTTACTGCCATTGCTCTCCCACCTTCCATCTGCCGCTGCCCGCCTCAACCATACCGTTGCAACCCGCCGGCTGCCGTCTAACCATTCTTAGTCGTAGCTCTCTACCCCTGTCTTGCATGCTATCTGCCATCATTACAACCCGCTAGAAATGAGTCTGCATGCCACCCACGGTCCCTTTTCATCTTCTGCCGCTCGCCGCCCTATTATGCCCACTCCAGTTGGAAGGCACGCTAATAGTGGACTGTCTAGATGTCTATGTACAAACTGAGATTTTGTAACGTCTATTTAAATAGAACTTCATTTAAAAAAAATTAATATTCCCTAACCTCTTTCCCTTTTTTTTTTGGGATATTGTTAGGGATGTTAGTGAAATGTCAATTTTTGTATTATTTTTTATATAAGATAATTTCCAACTATTAGATATATTTACATATCAGAATAATTTTTTAAAGGTTAAAACAGAAAGGACTCTGTTTGGGGAGAGAATACCCTGGACACGTGGAGGACCCCTATTGGTGCTCCACGATGACTCATGAGTCATGCCTAGCTTGGACGCCCGAGATCACCACCGATAGCGTTGACAGATGCTAAGTATGAGGGCCGAGGTGAACCTGGCCGAGGTCCGACCTACCGGGAAGCTCGGTGGGGGCCGATGTGAGCTACTGTCAGCGGCGTGATTATCGGGTATAACCGTCGGTCCCGAGATTACCGGGTGTAACCGACGGTCCCGAGATTACCGGGTGTAACCGTCGCGAGATTAGCGGGACTACCACCCATAAGTAGAGGACTTCACTCCACGATCAGGTACAATGATTTCTGACCTCGAACTAAACTGGGAATCCGACCTATACTGACTTGATCGTCGGAGTGCTCACCTTTTCGTGCAGGTCCGCCCAAGTATTCAGATCGGTCCGGAGGCCGAGTTCGAGCTGCAATCTGAAATACACTATTGTGCATATCCTTGCATAAACATTTGGTGCCGTCTGTGGGAAAGACAATCTAAGTCATCCCAATCCTTTTAAACCAATACGCGAGCGAAAATGGTTCAACCAGCAAACTCGACCAATACGGCAGATCGAAGGACTCTAGCTGCCAGCGATGCCCACCAGAGGGAGGTCGGAGCAGAAGTGGTAGAAGGGCAAGGTCACGACGGCCTAGCAACAGAACCCCTCCACAGGTCGGCACGAATCACAGCGCCTGTCCTACCACCTGCGCACCCAAGGACATCCAAGGCCACCCGTGGCCGAGGTGGGACCTCTAAGAGGGGCGCCCGGGGTCCAGCCCCGGCTCCACCAAGTGAGAACTTTGACGCGCTCCAGAAAGAAATGGAGGCAATGCGCACACAAATGCGGTCCATGGAGGAAATGTGTAAAGAGATGATACTAGCTGCAGGCGCAGGGTCCCGATCTGAAAATCGAATGACGCGCATTGACATACGCGAGCAAAGGGGTTCCCACATCGGCCCAGTCGAGGAGGAACATCCCGAAGACAACAAGAGCGAGGGACACACTCGCCAGAGAGGAGACCTTCGTGAACACCTCAACAGAAAGAGAGGTTCATCTCTCCGAAAAGGACAGTCACCATCCCGCTCACACAGGAGCTCCAACCAGCAGGTTGAATCCTTTCACAAAGCAACTCCTGCAGGAGTGATTACAAGGGAGGAGTTCGACCAGCTGAGGGGCCAGCTCGACGCTCAGGTGGAGGCCTTAAAGGCCAAATGTGAGCAGAAAGAAGGTTCACTAAACGATGGCAACTTAGGAGAATCGCCCTTCACCTCGGACGTTTTGGAAGCACCGATCCCTCCGAAGTTCAAAGCTCCTACCGTGAAGCCTTATGATGGGTCGAAGGACCCCAAGGATTATGTTGAGGTCTTTGAAGGCCTCATGGATTTCCAAGCGGCATCAGACGCAATCAAATGCCGCGCCTTTCAGATCGCGCTTACTGGCAGCGCGCGATTGTGGTAATCGGAGACTGCCAGCCAGGTCGATCTCGACCTACTCTCAGCTGAGAAGGGAGTTCCTCGCCCAGTTCTCTTCTCGGCATTATGACAAAAAGACAGCGACCCATCTCGCCACCATCAGACAGAAGGAGGGTGAGACGCTGCGAGAATATGTCACCAGATTCCAAGAGGAGCAATTGAAGGTCGCACACTGCTCCGATGACTCGGCCATGTGCTATTTTCTCACCGGTCTAGCCGACGAAGCCCTCACGGTGAAACTTGGAGAGGAGGCCCCGGCCACCTTCGCCGAGGTGCTTCAGAAGGCGAAGAAAGTCATTGATGGACAGGAGCTCCTCCGAACCAAAACCGACCGACCAGAACGAAAGATCGGCCGGGGCAGAAGTGGAAAAGATATAGAAAAGGCAGATCCCAAGTCCAAGGACAAGGGATCCTTTTCCAGCGGCCGAGCTGAGTATGGAAGGGCGGAGAACGGACCTACCAGGAGCCGACCTTACGAACGCTTCACCCCGACCACGATTCCAATTTCCGAGATCCTAACGAACATCGAGGAGTCTGAAATGGAAAAACTACTCAAGCGTCCTGAGAAGCTTCGGGGAGCCCTGGAAAGGCGCAGCAAGGACAAGTATTGCCGCTTCCATCGGGAGCACGGCCATAACACGTCGGACTGCTGGGAGTTGAAGCGCCAAATTGAGGATCTAATTCAAGATGGCTACTACAAGAAATTTGTGGGAAAGCCCAGGACCAGCTCGGCAGAGAAAAAGGAAGAGCGGAAGCGTTCGAGGATGCCGCCCCGGTGCACTGACCGACCTGCGGTCATCAATACCATTTTCGGAGGGCCAAGCGGGGGTCAGTCCGGACATAAAAGAAAGGAGCTAGCTCGTGCAGCCAGGCGCGAGGTGTGCATCATCAGGGAGCAGAGGCCGACCTGCCCAATCACCTTCGACAGTACAGACTTAGAGGAGGTGCACCTGCCCCATAATGATGCACTTGTGATCGCTCCCTTGATTGATCATGTGGTGGTCAGGAGGGTGCTGGTAGACGGAGGCGCATCTGCTAACATTCTGTCCTTACCGACCTACCTCGCCCTGGGATGGACGAGGTCGCAATTGAAGAAAAGCCCGACACCGCTGGTTGGGTTCTCTGGAGAATCGGTCATCCCGGAGGGTTGCGTCGACTTGCCGGTCACGCTTGGGCAGGATCAAACTCAGGTCACCCAAATGGCCGAGTTCGTGGTGATTGACGGTAGATCGGCTTATAATGCCATCTTTGGGAGACCCATCATCCACTCTTTCGGGCCCTTCCCTCGACACTTCATCAAGTTTTGAAGTATTCCACCCCCAATGGCGTGGGCACGGTCCGAGGAGAACAGACCGCTTCGAGGGAGTTCTATGCGTCCGCACTCAAAGGCTCATCGGTCTGCGCCCTTGAAACTCTCGCCAGTAGGGATGGGACGCTCGAGTTCGAGGCCGACCTGCCGATGAGGGAGTTTGCCGCACCCTCTGAGGGGCTCGAGCTTGTTCCTCTGCTTAGTCCCGAGAAGCAAGTAAGCATAGGAACCAAGCTGGGGGCCACCGACAGAGAGGAGCTAATCCACTTCCTCAGATCCAACTCGGATGTCTTTGCGTGGTCCCATGAGGACATGCCTGGCATTGACCCAAAAATTATGACGCATCGCCTCAGCATAGATCCGTCATTCCGACCTGTAAAGCAAAAAAGAAGACCTATAAACAAAGAGCGGGGTGATGTAATTGTTGAGGAAGTTAGCAAACTTTTGAAAGCTAAATACATAAGAGAAATTTCGTATCCCGAGTGGCTCTCCAATGTTGTATTAGTTAAAAAATCTAACGGAAAGTGGAGAATGTGCGTAGATTTTACGAACTTAAATAAGGCATGCCCGAAGGATTGTTTCCCACTGCCGAGGATTGATCAGCTCGTGGACGCCACAGCCGGGCACAAACTGCTCACCTTCATGGACGTCTACTCTAGGTACAACCAAATCAAGATGCATGTCCCCGATCAAGATCATACCGCATTCATAACAGACCAAGGTCTGTACTGTTACAAGGTCATTCTCTTCGGTTTAAAGAACGCAGGAGCGACCTACCAGAGAATGGTGAACAAAATGTTCGCCAAGCAGATCGGCCGGAATATGGAGGTGTATGTGGACGACATGCTCGTCAAGAGCAAGCAGTCGAAGTCGCATCTCTCCGATCTGACCGAAGCCTTCGAGGTTCTGAGGACATATCAAATGAAGCTCAACCCAGCTAAATGTGCCTTTGGAGTCTCTTCGGGAAAATTCCTTGGCTTCATGGTGAACAACCGAGGAATCGAGGCCAACCCCGAAAAGATTAAAGCCGTGATCGAGATGGAGGCACCTAAGACGCTGAAGCAGCTTCAGTGCCTCAATGGCAGGATTGCGGCCCTGAACCGGTTTGTTTCAAGATCGACAGATAAGTGACTTCCTTTCTTCAAAGTCCTACGAAAGAAAGGGCCGTTTGAATGGACAGCGGAGTGCGAACAAGCATTTCAGCAATTGAAGAGCTACCTCTGTTCGGCACCTTTGCTCGTCAAGCCCATGCCGGGGGACAAGCTCCAATTGTACTTAGCAGTGTCTAACAGTGCCGTCAGCTCGGCCCTAATCAGGCAAGAGGAAGCGCGGCAAAACCCGGTCTACTACACAAGCAAGGCTATGACCGAAGCCGAGACTAGATACCCTCAGATGGAGAAGTTGGCTCTCGCTTTAGTCACCTCGGCCCGACGGCTTAGACCATACTTCCAAGCCCATACGGTGGTGGTGCTCACTAACTTGCCCCTAAAAAACATCTTCCATAAGCCAGGAGCTTCTGGATGCCTGATGAAGTGGGCAATGGAGCTAAGTGAGTACGACATCCAGTTCAAACCCAGAACTGCGTTGAAAGGACAAGCAGCGGCAGATTTCATAGCCGAGGTCACACCACCTTCCGAGCTGAGCGAGTCCGACCTACCGTGGACAATCTATGTCGACGGATCCTCCAATGAGAAGGGGTGCGGGGCCGGGGTCCTCTTGCTCGGACCAGGAGGCGAGAGATTTGAGTATGCCTTGCGGTTCGGCTTCCGGACTTCCAATAACGAGGCTGAGTATGAGGCATTTATTGCTGGTCTACGAATCGCCAGAGCATTGGGGGCCTCTTGTGTTAAGGTCTTCAGCAACTCCCAGCTGGTTGTGAGCCAGATCAAGGAAGAGTACCAAGCCAAAGACTCCCGAATGGAGAAGTATTTGGACAAGGTCAGATCGTACCTCGCCCAGTTTCGAACTTACGAAGTAAACCGGGTCCCCCGAGCAGAAAATTCTAATGCCGACGCCTTGGCCAAGTTAGCATCAGCGTACGAGATCGACCTGGCCAGGTCGGTCCCCGTCGAGATCTTAGATAATCCCTCGATCTCAGAGCCAGATCTGATGGAGATCGGCGCTCCAGAGTCCTCATGCATGGACCCGATTGCGGACTTCATTAGGGGCAATTCACCACAAGACCCCAAGGAGCGCAGAAAGTTGGCAAGGCGAGCAGCTCGGTTCGTGGTCCGAGGTGGAGCATTGTACCGACGCGGCTTTTCCCTGCCTCTATTGAGATGCCTAACCCCTGAAGAGGGCCTGTACGTCCTCAGAGAAATCCACGAAGGAGTGTGCGGCAATCACTCAGGCGCCCGGTCGCTGTCAGCCAAAGTCATCCGACAAGGATACTATTGGCCGACCCTCAGCCAGGACGCCAAGAAGTTCGTTAGAACTTGCGACAATTGCCAAGCTACGGAACCATAATCCACCAATCTCCCGAGTTGCTCACCCCCATCTCGGCCCCGTGGCCATTCGCGCAGTGGGGGGTAGATATCATTGGTCCTTTCCCTTTGGGCAAGGGCCAGACCAAGTTCGCTGTGGTTTCTGTGGATTACTTCACAAAGTGGGCCGAGGCCGAGGCGCTCTCCCACATAACGGAATCCAGAGTCACGTCCTTCGTATGGACAAATATCATATGTCGCTTTGGTATATCGCGGGCCATTGTGACAGACAATGGGAAGCAGTTTGACAACGCCAAGTTCAAAGACTTTTGCAGCAAGCTTGGCATAAGTCACCTTAGCTCGTCCCCCGCACATCCGCAAGCAAATGGGCAGGTGGAGGCAGTGAACAAGATCATCAAGCGAGGCATCAAACTTAGACTGTACTCGAAGAAAGGCAGGTGGGCCGAGGAGCTACCAGAGGTTCTATGGTCGTACCAGACCACCCAAAGAGAATCGACGGGTGAGACCCCGTTCTCCCTGGCCTTCGGCTCCGAAGCTGTAGTCCCGGTTGAGATCGGCATGCCATCTGACAGAGTAGAACATTACGAGCCTACGACAAATGAGGAAGAGCTGCTCCTCAACCTCGACTTGTTGGAAGAAAGAAGAGCAATGACCCAGCTACTCCTGGCGGAATATCAGGGCAGAATGGCCAGACATTACAACGCCCGCGTTCGACCTCGGACCTTTCAGGTCGGACATCTAGTCTTAAGGAGGGTCCAAACCCATGTGGGTGCCCTTGATTCGACCTGGGAAGGCCCGTTTGAGGTCAAGGGCATAGTCCAACCTGGGACGTACATATTGGCCGATCTGAAAGGAGACGTCCTCGCGCACCCGTGGAACGCGGAGCACCTGAAGCGTTATTATCCTTGAAATGCCAAAAGGGTTTTCAATGGATCTGTAAAGACTGTTTCAAAAGAATTATGATCGGAATAAATGTGATGATTTAATTTCATGATTCCGAGTTCGACCAGAAATTAAATGGGGGCCACGGACTCCCACGCGATCACATTCCAGCAGTCGGTTAAAATTCAACCTCCAAAACCTAAGGGTACGAGGTGCGATGCCAAAACCACTGATGAACATAAAATTCAAACCTTCAAGGTAAAGGGACGATGTGAAAAGTTCAAAATGATCAAGCCTCTGAACCTGAGGGTACGATGTACGATATGAAGAACAGCTACGGACTTAGGATTTTAGCCTTTTAACGTTTTTAAGTTAAGGGTGCGATGTTAAAAAATCCAGAGTTGGTGCAATGCATTGAATGCTAGACAGAGATTCAAATTCAAACTTTCAAATTATTTTTGAAGGCGCGACCTCAAAAGTAAGAGGTGCGAGGTGACAATGGCTGCAGTTCAAAGAAAAAAGCAAAGAAAGGAAAGATGTTGCCAACAACAAAGTAAAAACAAATGGGAGCTTCTTTATTGAATGGAGAGCAGAGCCAAGGCTTATAGACCTTGCAGCTCTGCCCTGACACTTGCAAACAAAAAACAAAAGAGAAGAAAAGAAAGACAGCGAAAAGCCTCTTGAAGGGTGGTCGCCTAAGAGCCTGCTTGAGGAGCGCCCTCTTGAGTGGTGCCGACCTGATCCTCTTCGAGGTCGGAGTAGTCAGAGTCCAGATCTCTGACGTACTTATCCACCAACGCTTGGGGGCCAGGGGTGCCGCTAGGCCCAGACGCCCACTGCTCAGCATACCTCTTCTTCAGACCACCGAGATCGATCTGAAGGTCAGACATGTCGGAAGCAATGCCCTTCATGAGAAACTTGAAGCCCGCGTCAGAGAAGTCTTTGGCAAATCCATCGAAGTCAGGATGTTGCCTAAACGATTCCTCCAATAGGGCTCCATTGCTGAGATGCTCCTTCACCGTCTCCAGCTCGGCAGTCGCATGCTTCAGCTCCTCCTCCTTCGCTTCAAGCGCCTGGAGCATGTCGTCCTTCTCCTTGAAGAGTTGGAACTTCTCCTTCTCCAAACCCTTGGTGATAGCATGGGCAGCTCGGAGCTGGGCCTTGCGTCTGTCTTCTTTTTTCTTCAGCAGCTCGCCTTGGTCTCCACCTCGGCCTTCAAAATTTCCACCTCAGAGTGAGCCTTCAGCAGCTCATCCTTCATGGTGGAGGAAGCAGCCTCCAAGGCAGCAGAGAACTCCTCTTTCTCCCTCGTTGCCAGAAATTCCCTCCCATCCAGCTCGGCCTTCACAGCCAGAGCCGATTGAATGGAAGCAATAAACGCCTGAGAAAAGGTACAAATAAGAAGTTAGACCGAGCTACCTGTTAGGTAAATTGAGCAAAAACACCAATCTTACCTCAGCGGCGTAGTCGATGGTCCTCTGCAGAACGGACCCTGGGTCACTTACAAATTTGGACGCCCTCCTTAGGCAGCGGTCCAAACTTGCGGCCGAGATGCGGGACACCTGGTCCCTCACCCCAGAACTTGACGGCTCAACTCTGAACCGTGCCGTCACATCGGACGTCCCGCCCATCCTGGCCTCAGGATTGTCCACCCGATCTGCGAAGCTCGCAGGCAAGACCCCACGAGCTCCGACCTCCAAGGGGGAGGTGGTCTTCTTCTTCTTCCTCCTTCGCTTCAGAGGGACTTCCTCCCTCACCTCCTCGCCCAAGGGCGAGACGTCCACCGCCTCGGTCTGATCCCTGGGGCGCTTCTCCCTCGAAGGACCCCCAGAAGACTCCAACTCGATCACTGGGGCTGGATCTTCCGAGGCTGGCCCTACCACAGCAGGGGTGGCAGGTTTCGAACTCTGGGCGGCCTCAAGAGCATGGGCTCGGCCCTTGGACTTGCGCTTCACGTTGCTTGCAAATCCGCAAACCATGGCTGCAAAATAAAAACAGGGGTCAACACAAGGTTAGAGGAAAAAGGGGGGAAGCAAGCTTGGCATACCAAGTTCAGAGTTCGGCCTTGAGGATTCAATGGGACGAACTGCAGGGTTGTAATCTAGCAGCCCGGACTCAAGCAGCAGCTTGTCGGTCACCAAGGTTCCGACCTTCCTACCCCTCGGAAAACGCTCCTTGTAATATTTCAGCGTGTCGAAGGAGGCTTGCGTAAGCTCGGGGACTGGTCGGATTGAAACTGCACGAAGACAAAATCCGAGTTAGACCTGAATGACAGAAAAGAAAATCACAAAAAGTAAGAACTACTCCGTACCTAGGTTCCCAAACCTAGTGGGGACGTCAAAGAAGGAACGACCTGACTCGTTCTTTGCAAGTCATTCCCCAGAAGCGTAGAACCACTTCCTCACCCATCCCTTGATGGAGGTCGGCCCCTTAACTATACCGCCTGCGCCTTTCCTTGCGCACATATAGAACCGACCAGGCTTCTTAGCTATCCTTTTCGCTTCGAAGCACGCGAGGAGCTGGTCTACGTCCAACAGCTCGACCTCTTCACTATCCCGAGCTCGTAGCCAAAAAAGGATGGCCAAAGCGAAAATGACACCCCATCCATTGGAGGCCACTTGAGCCGGAGCCAACCCAGTCCGGAAGAGAAATTCTTGGACAAAAGGGTGAAGGGGAAGTCTGAGGCCGTACTCAAACATTTTGAAGTAGAGAGTGACCCATCCCTCTGGAGGATTGTCAGCTCTCTCCCCCTCCTCCGGAATCCTGAGGAGGATGTTCTCAGGGATAGCGAACCCCCTACGAAGGGATCCGAGGTAGTGCTCAGGTATCCTAGAAGGGTATTCCAAACCCTGACCCGAGGTGGAGGCATCACTATCCTCCCCGTCATCGGAGAACCTAAAGTTTTCTATCTCATCGAGCTCGGACTCTAACCTACGAGCTAAATCCTCATCGGATCCTAAGTTGCTGCTAAAAGAGGACGACATGGTAACTACGTTCGAAAGAGAAACTGAGGGAAGAGACCGACCTACCAAGGGTTCGAGCTGCCTTCAGATCGAACTCCAAGAATTCAGGGAACCTAAGGTATGACCTGAAGGATTGGGGGCATTTATAGCCCGTCGGAAAATTTTCCCCACCGTACACGTGTAATCAACGAGCGGCCAGGATCCTCCCTGAGATCCGAAGCGTCAGAATATTTGAATATTCCGACGATAAATTCACCGCAACGGTTATATTTTCCCACGAATAGGAAGTCGCCACGCGTCCAAAGCAAGTCGAATGAACTTCTCTGCCAGGTCGAGATCGGACCAGACAGAGAGGGGGCCAATGTTTGGGGAGAGAATACCCTGGACACGTGGAGGACCCCTATTGGTGTTCCACGATGACTCATGAGTCATGCCCAGCTCGGACGCCCGAGATCACCACCGCTAGCGTTGACAGATGCTAAGTATGAGGGCCGAGGTGAACCTGGCCGAGGTCCGACCTACCGGGAAGCTCGGTGGGGGCCGATGTGAGCTACTGTCAGCGGCGTGATTATCGGGTATAACCGTCGGTCCCGAGATTACCGGGTGTAACCGTCGCGAGATTAGCGGAACTACCACCCATAAGTAGAGGACTTCACTCCACGATCAGGTACGATGATTTCTGACCTCGAACTAAATTGGGAATCCGACCTATACTGACTTGATCGTCGGAGTGCTCACCTTTTCGTGCAGGTCCGCCCAAGTATTTAGATCGGTCCGGAGGCCGAGTTCGAGCTGCAATCTGAAATACACTATTGTGCATATCCTTGCATAAACAGACTCGACGATAAAGGTCGTTGGTATAACATCTTCTGAAGAGTGTTCAAAAGAAACATGCTTCATTACCTTAATTAGAAAATGAGGAAGAGGAAGGGGAATGCTCAGACCCTTAGTACTTATGTTTCTTCAAAATTGAATAAACTATTGCGTTTATTTATTGTTTTTAGAACTTGTATTACTATTTTTCTTACTTGAATTTATGCATATTTACCTCTTGTTTTTTTTTTATTTATAATGAGTTATTCTTATTTATGGATATTTGCACTTCTCGTTTTTAGATTTATGGATGAAGGAGCTTTAATAAACCGTTGTTTGAACCATTCTCTGTGGATTTTGTCATGATTATCAACTCTCAATCTTTGATTTGCTTGGTTTTATGTATATTTCGCTAGGTGAAACTATCATTGAGGTAGTTTACATCTCGTTTATAGATTCATGGACCTATTTCTATTTACATACATTGCTTGTAATTATGACAAGATTTATGACTTGTTTACGTAAATAATTAACCTCTCGTTTCTGAATTATGGAATTTTATTTTTTGTATATTGGCCTAACTTCCTCAATAATATTTACCTCTCATTTTACTTAAATTTACTTATTATCATCAACTCTCAATCTTTAATACATATTATTGTTGGTTTTATGCATATTTACCTAAGTGTAAATATCATCGAAATAGTTATGTATATATACACATTGGTGAAATTTGTACAAATAATCAACGATAAATTTGCAAGAAACCAATATAAATATAAAACTATGTATTATTTGATAGAGATGGAAATATAAGTGCAAATATCATTGAGGTATTAAGCATATATATACATTTGTGAAAAATTGTGGCAATAATCAAAGTAAATATCCAAGAAGCAAAATAAAAATATTAAAACTAAGCTAAGCATTATTTGATAAAGATCAAAATCTAAGTGCAAATACTATTAAGGTAGTTAGTCTGTAGGAATGAACAATTCATTTTGCAACTAAATTTCTATTTAGAATTAAATTATGAATTAGAAATTGAAAAAATTACCTTTGTAGAATTCTCAATTTGATGCTCCACACGATCTCGGACCAAGGTTGGTAGGAACCTCCTAAGAGGAACTTTTCCCACCAAGGCTTAAGGAAAATTATAAAGAAAATTTTCTCATAGAAAAATATGTACCTTTGACTTACAAGGGGTACTATTTGTAGGGTGAATCTTTTAATAAAATATATTTTTTTCTTTTAATGTATCAAATACATTAAATGGGATAGAATCCTTAAATAAAATAATATCTTTTATATTATTTGGATCTTATTCTAATAAATAGTTAATATATCTCATATATTATAAAATATAATTTTAAATTTTTCTTCAGAATTCACAACCTGAGGCTGTGCTCGTTCGTCAAATAAAATCTTTTAATATCCCATATATTAAAATTTTAACATTCTTGGAATCTTATTCAAAAATTTTATCAATAAAATATAATTTTTCAGTTTCATGTATCAAATACATCTATTCTACCCATGGTCACAAATTTCTCTAAAGAATTCGAAGGGGTATTCGACTCTGTCCTTAAACTTTCTAAAAATTGAATAACTGAAGGAGGGAGAGGGCAAACTAAAGGAACATGCACCTTACCCGGAAGCTGTTGTTGGATCGGTATGGCAACCCCAGAGGGGGGTGAATAGGGTTTAATTAACAAAATATAATCTTTTTAATAAATGGGCCCAATTTAAACAAAAATAATACACTTTTTGAGATATGCAATTTTAACAAAGTAAGATAAAATGAATTTAAGGCAAACAAGAGAAATTTAAACCAAACAATCAAATTCTAAGATTAATTACAAAAATAAATAAGAGAGAGAGTTAGAGAAATTTGACACCGGGAATTTTTATAGTGGTTCGGCACAACTGTCCTACTCCACTTCCCAAGCACCTCTTGGGTTGTAAATTGAAATTCTGACTCTTTCCACGGTAGGAGTCAAACTGGTACACTGCTCTTCACAAGAGCAAAGACGATCATCTCCACGGTGAGGATCACACCGTTACAATGAGTTGAAGATTTTGAAACACACACTTACAAACTCTCAAATAGAGTAGGTATACAAATTTGAGCTCACAAAAATTTCAATCCTCACAACAATAATTTTCTCTCACAAATAAGATGGAAAGAAAAATTGAGAACTTGGAGAGATTAGCAAAATGAAAATTTTGAAGTTATGGAGGATTGAGAATAAGAGAATTGTTGTTTGATTTTGAATGAGAAGTTTAGTTTAAATAGAGGGAAGAAAATGGTAAAAAAATCAAGTTTAATTTTAAACCATTAGATCTTAATTATTAGGAATGAAGGGTTGAGATAATTTTGAAAAAGAATTAAGTATAATATATATATAATAATGATAAAATAAAATAAAAAATATATATATAAAAAAGTGATGTAACAAGTTATTTTAATTTTATATATATATATATATATATATATATATATATATATAGGTGTGTGTTGAGAAAACGGTAACTTTTCAAAAAACTTTTTCTTTTATTTATTTATTTTTATTTATTTTTTTTTAAACTGACAGCATTTAATGTGAAGTGACATTTTTTTTTAACAAAGTTACCAACGGTAACTTTTGACTTTTTTTTCCTTGAATTTTTTTTGAATTTTTTTTATTTTTAATCTTTTTTTTCTTTTTCAATATATATATATATACTTTAAAAAGAAGCTTGTCACTTGTCAGCTTACGAACTGTCCACGTCATCTTCTCGGGTATTTTTCCTTCCAATTTGTTTCGATCGTAACTTCTCCGTTTGAGCTCCAATTTGGATGATCTAACGGTCGTTGGAATCGTTGTAACGAGCTCTACACTGTGGACACTTTAAAATACACAAAATGTCAATAAATAAAATTAAGTTTGTTATCATCAAAACATTAATTAATTAATTAATTAAAATTAATTAATTTGAGATTAAGGCCAAAAAGCCAACAATCTCCCCCTTTTTGATGATGACAAACTTCCAAAGAAAAATACATAGACATCATACTAAATCCAAAATATCATACTTACTTAAAAAACATTCAAAGATTAATTTCTCCCCCTCAATTGATACATCCATGGATTAATAAACCAATAAATCATGAACATTTTTAGAACAATTTTTTCTTAAACTTCTCCCCCTTTGGAATCATCACAAGAGAACAAAAAAAATAATTAATAACATAAAAAGCTCCCCCTAAAAATATGAACACAATTTTGCATAAATGCTCTCCTTATCAATATGCATTTAAAAAATAACAAATACAAAATCAAGATGCATCACAACGAATAATACCAAGCTCAAGCCTAATTTTGCAAAAACATTCTTCATTTAAAGGCTTGGTAAAAATATCCGCTAATTGATTATTTGAGCTTACAAATTCAAGAGTAATATGACTGTTTTGCACATGCTCTCTTATAAAGTGATGCCTAATATCAATATGCTTAGTCCTAGAATGATGTATAGGATTTTTAGTCAAATTTATGGCACTTGTATTATCACAAAATATAGGCACATTTTCAAACTTTAATCCAAAATCACAAAGAGTTTGTTTCATCCAAAGAATTTGAGCACAACAACTAGCAACCGCAATATATTCTGCTTCGGTAGTTGATAAAGCAACCGAATTTTGCTTTTTACTAAACCAAGAAACTAAGGAACTACCAAGAAATTGGCAAGTCCCACTAGTACTCTTTCGGTCAAGTAAACTACCCACAAAATCCGCATCGGAATATCCTACGAAATTAAATTCAACATTTCTAGGATACCACAAGCCTAAATCAATAGTTCCAAGCAAATATTTAAAAATTCTTTTAACGGCATGCACATGAGATTCTTTAGGACAAGATTGAAATCTAGCACAAACACATACACTAAACATAATATCGGGTCTACTAGCGGTTAAATAAAGTAAAGAGCCAATCATACCTCGATAAGTCTTTACATCCACACATTTACCTTTCTCATCCTTGTCAAGCTTAGTGGATGTGCTCATAGAAGTTTTGGCAATTTTACCTTCATTGAATTTGAACCTTTTGAGCAAATCCCTTGTGTATTTCTCTTGACTTATGAAGATACCATCCTTGAGTTGTTTGATTTGGAGTCCAAGGAAGAAGCTAAGTTCTCCCATCATACTCATTTCAAACTCATTATGCATGCATTTAGAAAATTCCTCACACATAGAAGGATTAGTAGAAACAAAAATAATATCATCCACATATATTTGCACTAGAAGCATATCATTTTCTTTAGACTTAATAAAGAGAGTAGTGTCAATTTTACCCATTTTAAAACCATTCTCAATAAGAAAATTACAAAGTCTATCATACCAAGCTCTTGGAGCTTGTTTTAAACCATAAAGAGCCTTTTTCAACTTAAAAACATGATTTGGAAAATCAAAACTTTCAAATCCCGGAGGTTGTTCCACATAAACTTCTTCCATAATATAACCATTTAAAAAAGCACTTTTCACATCCATTTGTTACAAAATAAAATTCTTATAAGAAGCAAAAGCAAGTAACATTCTAATGGCTTCTAATCTAGCAACGGGTGCAAAAGTTTCCTCATAATCTATTCCTTCTTCTTGACAATAACCTTGATCTACAAGTTTAGCTTTATTTCTAATGATATTTCCATTTTCATCCATTTTATTTCTAAAGACCCATTTAGTCCCAATTATAGAAGCATTAGAAGGCCTAGGGACTAATTCCCAAACTTTGTTTCTTTCAAATTGATTTAATTCTTCTTGCATAGCTAAAATCCAAAATTCATCACTTTCGGCATCTTTAAAATTTTTTGGTTCAATTTGAGAAACAAAAGTAATGTTATTAAACATATTAAGGGAAGAACGAGTTTTCACACCTTGTTCGGGATCACCAAGAATTAAATCCTTAGGATGGGATGGAGCATACTTCCACTCCTTTGGCATGGATGAAAAACCGTCCACCTTATTTTCGTTGATGCTCACTTCTTGCTTACTTGAAGCAATCTCTTTGCTTTTGTCACTAACAAGTAAATCTCCAAAATTTCTTTCTAAATAATCACTACAAAAAGAATCATTAGAAACAACATTGAAAGATTCATCAAATACCACATGCATAGATTCCTCAACTACCAAGGTTCTTTTATTGAAAACTCTATAAGCTTTACTAGTAAAGGAATAACCAAGGAAAATACCGACATCCGTCTTAGAATCAAATTTTCCAAGTCTCTCTTTGTTGTTCAAGATAAAGCATTTACAACCAAAAACTTTGAAATATCCAATATTTGGAATTTTGTTATGCCAAAGTTCATAAGGAGTTTTATCTAAAGAGGGTCTTATTAAAACTCTATTTAAAACATGACAAGCGGTATTAACGGCCTCCGCCCAAAAATAAGAAGGTAAATCATACTCATGTAACATTGACCTAGCAAATTCTTGCAAAGTACGATTTTTCCTTTCAACCACACCGTTTTGTTGAGGAGTTCTTGGAGCGGAGAAGTTATGAGAAAATCCATTTTCTTCACAAAAATTTTCAAAAGCATTACTATCAAATTCTCCTCCATGATCACTCCTAATTTTAGAAATCAAAAATCCTTTTTCATTTTGAACTCTTTTGGCAAAACTAGAAAAACTTTTCAAAGCATCATTCTTATGTTTTAGCATCAAAACCCAAGTAAATCTTGAAAAAATCATCAACTATCACAAAGGCATAATAATTCCCCCCAAAACTAGCAATTCTAGAAGGGCCAAATAAGTCCATGTGTAATAGTTGTAGGGGTCTTGTAGTAGAGATCATATTTTTAGATTTGAAAGAAGACTTGGTTTGCTTACCCATTTGACAAACATCACAAACTTTATCTTTTTCAAATTTAAACTTGGGAAGACCTCTAACCAAAGAATTCTTAGAAATATTTGAAATTAAGTGCATGCTAGCATGTCCTAGTCTTCTATGCCATAACCAAGAATCATCATGCAAGACCGATAAACATTTATCACTAATAGGACAATCATTCAAATCAATAGTATACACATTTTCATCTCTATTTCCAACAAATAAAACTTTTCTATCACTAGTATTTTCAATGATGCAATTCTTTTTATCAAACACAACTCTAAATCCTTTATCACACAATTGACTAATACTAAGTAAGTCATGCTTTAAACCATCAACCAAAAGTACATCTTCAATCAAAATAGAAGATTCATTACCTATACTACCCTTACCTATTATTTTACCTTTCTTGTTATCACCAAAGGTTACAAAACCTCCATCATTTTTGGAGAAAGTGACAAACTTGGATTGGTCTCCCGTCATGTGCCTTGAGCAACCACTATCCAAGTACCACTTACTTTTCTTGGAAGCTTTCAAACAAACCTACAAACACAAAAATTTAAATTTGATCCTTTGGTACCCATACTTGTTTGGGTCCTAGAAGGTTAGCATTAACAAACTTGGGGATCCTTTTCATTTTTGCATTTTTATTGAAAGCATAAGATTTAGACAAGTAACAAGAATAAGATTTATGTCCATACTTGCCACATGAAAAACAAACAATATTATGCAATGAATTATCTTTTACAACAAATTTATGCATCCTACTTTTATTGGAGAAAATCTTTCTTGGAGCATTGTGAAACTTTGCTCTTTGAGAAAAATTTCTTCTAGTAGTTTGAGCATATTTTAATTTAAAGCACTTAGGTCTTATATGACCTTCAACACCACAATAATGACATATAGGCACAAAGTTAATTTTAGTATGTTTAGATACAACTTTAGGAGCAACAAGTTTAGGCATATTAGGAGATGCTTTAACAAAGATAGTTTTAGAACTTGAAGGAGTAGAGCATGCATCAATATAGCCTAAACCTCTTTTATCACCATAAGGTTTACCTACTTCAATAATCTTGTCCAACCTTTGAGCACCTATTGTTAATTTTTTAATAGAATCTTTAGCCTTATCAAGTTCCACTAAAGCATTTGATTCATTTTTCTTAAGCAATTTAATCAAATTATCTTTTTCACAACCATCATGCTCAAGAAATCTAATTTTATCAAGTAATGTATTTTTCTCATCACAATCAAGAACATGCTTATCACAAGAGATATTTACAACATCATGCTCATTTTTCTTTAAGCAAGCAATATCATCAAGTAAAGACTTATTTTCACTAGTTAAAACATTGTATTTCTTTTTAAGCATAACATATTTAGAACCAAGCTTTTCTAAATCATTTTGCATATTCTCAAAAGCTTCAAACAACTCATCATAAGAAAGGGGATCAAGAGTTACCTCATCATCTTGTTCATCCTCCTTGTCACTATGAGCCATGAAGCAAAAGTTGGCCACTTCTTCATTCTCACTTTCACTTCCACTTTCATCACTATCATCCCAAGTAGCCTTCATTGCTTTCTTCTTGGATTTCTTGGATGATTTAAGAAGAGGACAATCGGTTTTAATATGACCCGGTTTTTTGCATTCATAACAAATTACCCCATCCTTTTTGCTCTTTTCACTTTTTGACTCTTTTTGGTTGAAGAAATTCTTCTTGAATTGTTTCTTTCTCTTGATGAAATTTTTATACTTAGGTGAGAGATAGGCCACATCATCTTCATCAAGAGCATTCTCACCTTCGGAGTCAACTTCCAAGGTGATGGCTTTTAATGCTATGCTCTTCTCTTTCTTTTTCTTCTCATCCTCCATGTTTTTCTTGATCTTTATCTCATGCGTCATCAACGAACCAATGAGTTCGTCCATGGAGAGAGTCTTGAGATCCTTTGCCTCTTGAATGGCGGTGACTTTAGGCTCCCATTGTTTAGACAAGGACCATAAGAGCTTCTTTACCTTCTCAAGATTTGAATATTCTTTTCCAAGTCCTTCTAAAGCATTGACAATGTTAGTAAATCTAATAAACATATCGGAAATAGCTTCATTTTCATCAATTTTAAACATTTCATATTGATGAACTAACATGTCAATCTTTGTTTCTTTTACTTGACTAGTTCATTCGTGAGTAATTTCTAATTTATCCCATATATCCTTAGCGGTTTTACAAATAGCTTTAGCACAAAACAAGCAATTAATAGCTTTAGCATATAAAGAACATGCTTTCTTTTCAATTATAGACCATTCTTCTTTAGGCTTTACAACTCTAACACCATCAAAATCTTTTGTTGGAATTTTAAATCTCTCTTCAACAACATCCCACAAATCATAATCAATAGAAAGCAAGAAAAATTTCATTCTATTTTTCCAATAACTATAATTATTACAATTAAAGAAAGGAGGCTTAGTAATAGATTGACTATCAGTAAAAGGGATGAAACCTAAAGTTGTCATAGCTCAAAAACAATTAAGTTTATCAAAGAAGAGCAACCTCGCTCTGATACCAATTGTTGGATCGGTATGGCAACCCTAGAGGGGGGTGAATAGGGTTTAATTAACAAAATATAATCTTTTTAATAAATGGGCCCAATTTAAACAAAAATAATACACTTTTTGAGATATGCAATTTTAACAAAGTAAGATAAAATGAATTCTAAGGCAAACAAGAGAAATTTAAAGCAAACAATCAAATTCTAAGATTAATTGCAAAAATAAATAAGAGAGAGAGTTAGAGAAATTTGACACCGGGAATTTTTATAGTGGTTCGGCACAACTATCCTACTCCACTTCCCAAGCACCTCTTGGGTTGTAAATTGAAATTCTGACTCTTTCCACGGTAGGAGTCAAACCGGTACACTGCTCTTCACAAGAGCAAAGACGATCCTCTCCACGGTGAGGATCACACCGTTACAATGAGTTGAAGATTTTGAAACACACACTTACAAACTCTCAAAAAGAGTAAATATACAAATTTGAGCTCACAAAAATTTCAATCCTCACAACAATAATTTTCTCTCACAAATAAGATGGAAAGAAAAATTGAGAACTTGAAGAGATTAGCAAAATGAAAATTTTGAAGTTATAGAGGATTGAGAATAAGAGAATTGTTGTTTGATTTTAAATGAGAAGTTTAGTTTAAATAGAGGGAAGAAAATGGTAAAAAAAATCAAGTTTAATTTTAAACCATTACATCTTAATCATTAGGAATGAAGGGTTGAGATAATTTTGAAAAAGAATTAAGTATAATATATATATAATAATGATAAAATAAAATAAAAAATATATATATATAAAAGTGATGTGACAAGTTATTTTAATTATATATATATATATATATATATAGGTGTGTGTTGAGAAAACGGTAACTTTTCAAAAAACTTCTTCTTTTATTTATTTATTTTTTTTAACTGATAGCATTTAATGTGAAGTGACATTTTTTTTTAACAAAGTTACCAACGGTAACTTTTGACTTTTTTTTTGAATTTTTTTTTAATCTTTTTTTTTCTTTTTCAATATATGTATATATATTTTTTAAAAAGAAGCTTGTCACTTGTCAGCTTACGAACTGTCCACGTCATCTTCTTGGGTATTTTTCCTTCCAATTTGTTTCGATCGTAACTTCTCCGTTTGAGCTCCGATTTGGATGATCTAACAGTCGTTAGAATCGTTGTAACGAGCTCTACACTGTGGACACTTTAAAATACACAAAATGTCAATAAATAAAATTAAGTTTGTTATCATCAAAACATTAATTAATTAATTAATTAAAATTAATTAATTTGAGATTAAGGCCAAAAAGCCAACAGTTGTGGAGGCTCTAATGGAAGCAATCCCGATGGCGTAGGTGGCGGTGGAATGGGTGGACTTCCTTCTTTTCCTTTATTCGTTTTCGAAGAAGATGAACGTTCCATACCATTTTTGCTCCAAAATCGCACACTAAGGGAGAAGAACTTTGTGGGTTATTTCAATCTGAAAGGAGATTTGGGGGAGAGGTTCACAGATTCTTGCAGTTTTAAGGAAGATTTGGGCCTGGGTTCTTTGATTTTGAGAAGAAATCACTAATTTCTAGGGCTCAAAGAAAGGGGATTTAGGTCTTTTTAGGTTTCGAAAATGAATCCCTAAGGCCCACTTAAGAATTTCATAAAAAGCCCACTGAATGTTCACTCTATTAATATGCTCTCCAAAATACATTTTCACTCTTTGTCCATTCACAGATATTACATTTGAGGTCCCTTAAATCCACTGCTCTATGTGGATATACATTGAGATTAGTACATTGATGGGCTATTTAAACATTCTAATTACATAAAAGGATGAAATGTATAGAATTTACACATTTGTCATGTATCAACCCTATTTAAGAGGGTACCCATCATATAAATTACTTAAATAGCCTATTGTATTTACAAATTAATTTTAAATTCATTTTAATATACAAAATTGATTAATTGGAAGGTTATAATTTAGATCCCATAATTTTAGGTTAATGATACTTTCCAAAACAAATTAAAACACCAAAACATTAAAAACAAAACCCTAAATTCCCAAAATTGAAATCATAACCTCCCAAATATCTCCATATCCCGTCCAAAAATCTCCCAAATTCGAAATCAAGAACTTTTTTCGCTTCATCCATGAGACGTTTAAAACTTCAATTTTGGAGGAACATTTCTACATTACCATAGGATATATGCGTTTATATCTTATATACAACTATAAGATATATACACATATACAATATATACCTATATATACGAATATAATCAAGAACACTAAGAATATGAGACATTTAGAACTTCAATTTTCTATACACATAAACAAAATATATCCCCATATATACCAATCTTAACGGAAGACTAATAATTACAAATGGTATGAAGGACCATTTCTACAGAACTATAAGATATATGTATAAACATATAAGATATATTCACATATACAATATATACATATATATACAAATATAATCAGGAATACTAACACTGTGAGACGTTTAGAACTTCCATTTTCTGTACACATACATAAAATATATCCCCATATATATCAATCTCAACGGAGGACTATTAATTACCCATGGTATAAACAGAAGGGGACAGGAGACGAGGAACACGCTGCACGACGTCGGAAACGTCCAAAGACGTCGACATAAAGTTTATTCAGCGACGGAAATTGAAGGTTTGGACGTGTTTGGGGAAGAAGAAATCAATACCTCGTTGATTTGGTGTACAATGAACAGCGTTGGAAACCTGCAAAGATGTCGACGGGAGTGAACGGCGACAGGAATGAACGGCGTTGGAAACGTGCAAAAGAAATAAATACCTTGTTCATAAAAGCCCTGAAGATGAAAAATGAAGGTCTGGCAGCCAACGTCTTTGCACCTTGGAAACGAAGACAGCGGTGAAGAAAATCGGCTTTGCACGGTGGCTGGAGAAAATCGACAGCAAACGAGGAAAGAGAATCGGCAGCATTTAATTCATTTAACAAAATTGGAAGTTGTTAATTGGTGAGAGAAAAAAATCTTTTTTGAAAGAGAGATTTGAGGAATTAAGGTTGAAATTTTGGATGGGGCCCACAAGAATTAAATGAATATAATTACAAATTAAAGATTCAAATATTTAAAATTTAAAAATTATAATAAAATAAAAAACAATAAATAAGGGTAGAAACGGTATTAAAATAAAATCCTAACTGCAAATATCTAAAAGTGTAAATTTTGAAACCTAAAGACATTCATGTAATTAAGATTTCAAAATAGCCCTCCCAAGATATTATCTCATATACATTCTCAACTATAAATGAACCCAACCATGTACATTTCAAATTACTTGGAAATAGTCTACGACAGGAATTAAATAGCAAAACTGAATCACCCGGCCTCAAAGCCTTGGACAAAATTTTTTATCATGCCATCACTTTGGCTTCTAGAAGACAAAGGGTGGTGGCTCGCTCCAACACCAAGGCTAAATACGGAGCCCTTGCTCACACCGCTACAGGTTTTACTTGGATTTAGGCTCTTTTGGGCGAAATTGGCTTCCCTCTGAGCGCCATACCAGTATTTGGTGTGAGAACACCAACGCCATGTCCCTCGCAACCAATCCTGTGTTTCATTCCAAAAGCAAGCATGTCGAAATTGACATCCATTTCATAAGAGATAAGGTAATTGGAAAGGAATCGGATGTAAGATATATTCCTACAGATGTAGCTAGCAGATGAATTAACCAAGGGACGCTTCCACCTCCTGCATTCCAAACTCGGAGTGATGCCTAGTGTGGGTGGTGGTGGGGGGGTTTGATAGATCATTTGGAGATGATAATTACACAAAGTGATTCATTTTACAAAATTTACACTTTTGTCTTAAAATACACCCCTTAAAAATGGAACTCATTTGCATTTTACCAATATACCCTTTTTTATATACATGTAATTATTATTAAGATATGGAAATTCAAAATGGAAAAATAGTTGATTTGGGGTTTATATTTTAAATCCCTAAATTTATGTATATTTTCACTTTCCTAAAAAAAACTTCCCAAATTTTTAGTTATCTCTTCCTCTTCTCCGTTCTTCTTCTTTTTCTCTTACTTTCCACCATTGTTTCCGGCAGGTCGTCTCCTCATATTCTTAGTGTTCTCTGTTTTCAATCATTACTGTCTCCGGCAGCCCGTTTCTGATTCGCTCGCTTTTCACCATTGTTTCCAGTAACCCGTTTTCTGTCGTTTACATTTTAAATATTTTAGGTTTGTTTTTTATTTCTGATTTTGGGGTATTTAAAAATTACTCGATGGTAACATCCTATATATTTGATTATGTAGGTTATTTACTTTGTTTGTTAATTGTAGAAGGATATAGTCGTATATACTTTATAGTTCATATATAAATTATAATTTATAGCCGGATATAGTTTATATCTTCATAAAACCATATAAGTGTATGTTATAATTGCTATAGTTTATGGCCGGATATAATTTATATCTTCATTCTTTTCGTTTCTGTTCTGCACATACATATATATATATATAGGACAGAAACGAAAAGAATGAAGTCACAATACTCCATTGTCGTCTTACCTCATCATGCTACAAGTTTGCTCAATTTGTAATGAATTTCACTCTTTAATCGAGAATATTAAGGAGTAAATTAGAGGATTATGAGAATAACTGATTTGAGTCCCACAATAATTCAACGTTTACAAAATCAAATTTGGAACATTAAGGGTCCATTTGATAACCATTTTGTTTTTTCTTTTTGGTTTTTGGTTTTTAGTTTTTTAAAAATAAGGTTGTTTGATAACCAATTCAATTTTCTGTCTTTTGTTTTTCCACAACCATTTTAAAATTCTATGTAAATTTAAAAAAAAAAAAAGCAGTTTCAAAAACATATCTTTATTTTTCAAAATCTGATTTTTTTTTTCTAATACTCAACATTTTTTTTCTTTCTCGTATTTATCTCTAAAAAAATTATTTCTCACTCTAAAATTTGTTTATTTTTAAATTTCTTTCTACAAACTTTATTTCTCTCTCTAATGTTTTCATATTTTGAATATTTATTATTATGTCTTTCTCCAAAATTTTTTATATTTTTATATTTTATTTTTTCTCTAACAGACCGGTTTCATTTCTCTCTCTAAAAATTTAATATTTTTCCTAACTTTTTTCTCTCTAAATTTTTGTCTTTTGTAACATTTCTTTCTTTTCGTAATCTATTTTTTTCTCCAAAAATTATATCTTATTTTCTCTTTCAATTTTCTTTCACTGTAACTTTTATTTATCTTTGTATTTTTTTATTTTCTCTAAAAATTATATTTTGAATGTTGTTTTTATCTCTAAATTTGTTTCCACTATAATTTTTCTTTTTCTTTATAATTTCTTTTTTTTTTCTCTAACATATTTTTTCCTCTCAACTTTATTTTTTTCCTCTAAATTTTTTCTCTTTTAGTCTTTAACTTTTCTTTCACTATTTTTTTTTTCTAAATCTTTTTATATATCTCTATAAAATTCATCTTCCAAAAGTTTATTTATGTCTCTCTAAACTTGTATTTTCATGTCTCTACATTAGGTTACCAATTTTCAATTTTCTAACTTTTTAAAAACAAAAAAACTGAAAATGGTTACCAAACATGTTTTGGTTTTCTATTTTTTAAAAAAAACAAAAAATGATTATCAAACATATATGGTTATGAAATGCGACGTAAATCTTTTACATTTAAATAAAAAAAAACTAACTATAATAAATATAAATGCCATAAATAAGGGCAAATTTGGCATTTGGAAAAAGTTTTAAATCCAGAAATCTAAAACTGTAAAATTTGTAAACATTAGACATTGGGATTAGTACATTGATGGTTTATTTAGAAATCATAATTAAATAAAATAATTGAAACGTATAGAATTCACACTTTTGTCATGAAACAACTCTATTTAAGATGGTATTCATCACACAAATTTTTACTATATCCTTTTGTATCTACACCTCAATATTAAATAATTTTTAAAATCCAAAATTGGTAAATTGAGAGGTTACAATTTAAATCCCTTAAAATTTGCTTAATTATACTTTCCAAATTTAAAAAATACCAAAACCCCAAAAATCCCCAAGATTATCCATTTTCGAAAAAATTTGAAACCTCTTCCTTCGACTTTTCTTCTTTTTTTTTTCCGTCTGTTTCTTTGTCTCCGACCGTCTCTGCATTCCTTCGTCTCCCGTCGCCGTCTGAGTGCTTTCTTCTCCGACCGCTATATCTGTTCTTCTATCCTACCGTTGTCTCCGTTCTTCTTCATCACCGAGCAGTTTGTAAACAATTACTCGTCCTCTGTCATTCCGTTCCCGTCCACTCCTTCGTCTCCGGTCGCCGTTCGTTCGTCTCCGATCACCGCCTCCGTTTTTCTCCATTGTCGGAGCAGTTCGTCTCCATTTACCCCGGACGAAAGGTTTGCATTCCAATATATCCTAATAGTTTTCTGTTTTAGATTTGTACTATGGTGAAAACCCTGTTTTTTTTTTTGGTACTATTAAACCCTTTCATTGTTCCTTCGTGTGAACTATTGTATATGTTAAACCCTTTCAATGTTAAACCTCTGCCCAAGTAGTCTCTAACGGTTGTTTTCGATTTCTAATTTCGTGTGTACTATTGTATATATGGGGATATATATTATAGTGAGTTTGATTTCTTATACTGAGTTGAGTTGGGTATATTTAAAAAAAATATAGAAATCATCATTTAGTTGTAACTATTAACTAGTTTGAATTAGAGTGTTAACTAAAAGAGATAGTTGTAAGTAATTTGAAGATAATTGTAGGATATCGAAGTTTATATGAAATTTAGTTTATATCCCGAATATATCTTATAACTCAAAAAGTTTAGTCAGATATAATTTATAATGTTCAAGGAGTTGTGTGACCTCTTACATGCTTTTCGTCTTTTGTAATTTAAAAGCTAGCTAGTGGTCATTGAAATTCAATTATTAATCTGAATTGGATATATAGGGATATATCTTATTGTGAATTTGATTCCTTATACTAAATTTATATGGGATTTAGATTATATCTGGAGAAAGGGGAACAACCACTCAAATAAGCCAATAAAACATTGACTCAAACAGTGGGAACAAAGGGAGGTTAGCGATGAGAGGAAACTGTTGAATAAGGAAAACCCTACAGTGGGAAATTACAAAAGGAGAGAGAATGATTTGGATATTTTTATAATTAATAATATTGGTAAATCAAGAGAATAAATCTTTATGAATGAGTGAATTGAGGGATGAATGTTGAAAATTTGTATGGACCCATGATAATTAAGGATTGTAATAACAATTTATGAAATTAAATCTTTTATATTTTAAAAAAACAAATAACTATAATAAATGTAGATACAATAATAGGGTAAAATTGGTATTAAAATAAAATCCTATTTTCAAAAATCTAAAACTGTAAAATTGGAAAACATTAGACATTTATGTAAATAAGTTTCTAAGATAGCCTTCCGAAGACATTATATCTTAGACATTTGTGAAAATAAGTTTCCAAGGTAGGCTGTCCAATCTCTATAATTATTTTTTATGTTTTAGGTTCAAACTATTGCTTCTAACTCTTTTTCCTTTAAACCGAGTATAGCTCAAATGGTTAAGGTACCTATAAATTTCTAGTAGATGTGAAATACCCTGAAATTGCAAGTTTAGGGACAGATTTGACACTTTTTAAAATTTATAGATTTATTTAACATAATCCTAAAAGTTGAATGATTAAATTTGTAATTTAACATTTTCTCTATTTGTTTACCGTAAAAGCACAAATAAATATCTATATTAAAATGAAAATAGTATTATTTCAAATTTACTTGAGGACAATTTTTTCTTTCTTTTTGACGTGAGACAAATGGTTGTTTTAAGTAAAAAAGAAAAAAAAAGAAATATATATATATATATATATATATATATATATAATTTCAAATTTCCTTAATGACAATTTCTTTTTCTTTCTTTTTGAGTTGAGACAAATGGTTGTTTACGGGGAAATTGACTCCAACGACCCAAAAAAAGTTTTGTTTTGCTCAAATAACCTATCTCTTCAAAATTGTTTTAAATAACCCACAACTGCGTTTTCTGACACGGCAGGCGTAGTAAATGTA
Source organism: Momordica charantia (assembly GCF_013281855.1). Lineage (NCBI taxonomy): Eukaryota > Viridiplantae > Streptophyta > Magnoliopsida > Cucurbitales > Cucurbitaceae > Momordica > Momordica charantia. The sequence continues at coordinate 12,694,952 of NW_028275159.1, read as the reverse complement.
CCCAACTACCCCTGAAGCTTGAGTTTATTGCAATGTTTGAGGAGTAGTAGAATTCGCCCAAAATCGGAAAATTCCCGGGCGGGAATTAGCAAAAATAATGTAATAAAATGTTTTTGCCCGGGGATTGATGGATATTATTAACATTCAAATTTCGGCCGAGATTTGATGAATTTTCAGCCGAAATCTTAATTAATCAACAACCTTTCAATTAATGCATACACCTAAACATTTAACATTCAGAGAAAAATACCTACGAAATTTTAATTCTCCACCAGTTCTTTTTGTACTCTGTTTTCAGATAACACAACAAAAGGAAAATTGTACTCTCAACACTTAGGGTTGTTGTAATATCAAGGTCAATCCTCCGTCCATCTCAACATTTAGGGTTGTTTCTCTTACATGCACAAGGACAAGGTAAGAGCTATTTGTTTTACCAATGGTGTTCTGTTTATGTTAATGCATAGAGTGAACCTTTTGGTTTATACATATATATATTTTTTTTGTTAAAAAAAAAGCAAGATAGAGTTCATGTTGACTGTGAAATCTGGAATATTATATGAACATCGCTCGAAATTTGAAGTTTTTCGCTCGAAATATTGAAGTTGTAAGAACATCGCCCGAAATGTCAATGATTCCCGCCCGAAATCATGAAGTTGGAAGAATCTCGCCCGAAATTTTACTGAATCTCGCCCGAAAATTGTCATATAGTCTAAATTTTTATTTCTTATAATACTCGTATTTTATTTTAGTTTATAATTTTATATATGTTTGCAGGCTGTCTCGTCTGTTTGTTAGTTACGGTGGTCAGTGGAATGAGGCACAATCTGTTTATGACGGTGGAATTATGGGAGGGGTGGATGTAGATGATAGTATAAAATATGATGAGCTCATAAGTGCGATGTACAAGCTCACCAAAGTAGATATTGATAAGTTCAATATTGTGATACAATGTTTATATAAATTTCATTGCCAAGTACCAAATTATTACATTTTTTATGATTATAGCCTTAGTTTTTTCTTGAGAGGCCCTCCACATCCCTCCGAAGTACCATTGTATGTATCCGTGATATCGAAGCAGAGACATGGCAGTGGCAGCAGTTCAAAAAATCCCATCAGTCCAACATGTCAAGCATTCCATTCATTTCCTTACCAGCTAGGGCAAGATGTCCCAATTCCTATTCCTATTCATTCAACGCTACCTGGTGTTGGTCTCTCATGTTCTGTCCCGTCAATAACATCGTTGACTGATAATGTGGTCCCATACAACTTAGGTGATGATGAACTAAACTACCATAGCCAATGGGATGACGATGATGATAATGATGGGTATAATGACGAGGCTGAAGATAACAATGGGGATAATGAGGAAGGTGACGAATTTGAGGCTGATGATGCTGAGTTTGAGAACGACGTTGGGATTGACAATGAAGTTGAGGTAGAGCCAGTGGATGTATATGCCACATCTTTTGCACCCTTGCATGAAGTGAACAGAGTAAGTATGAATGCACCTTGTGCCACTAATCAAGCTTCTTGCTTTAGAGATATATCCAGGACAGTTGATGAACTTGGTTTGACCTCAGAAGAGATTGTAGTAGGGAGTACTTTTAAATCAAAGGTAGAATTGCAGTTCAATCTATCGGTCTTCGCAACGAAATTGAACTTTGAATACCGAGTGAAGAAATCTACGAAGAGTTTGCTAACTGTTGGATGTTGCGGGGATGGATGTAAATGGGGCATGCGTGCGAGGAGGATTCAAGGTTCTGATACCTTCCTCATCTCTAAGTTTTTTGGTGTGCATAATTGCAAATGCGAGGTAATGAAACATGATCACAGACAAGCCCGAAGTCGTGTGGTTGGTCAAATCATAAAAACCAACTTCGAGGATCCAAGTCGTCGTTATAGGCCGAAGGATATTGTTAACGACATGCGCAAAAATTATGGCGTTAACATCCGGTATGAAAAAGCGTGGCGTGCAAGAGAAGTAGCCTTGGACCTTTTGATGGGTTCGCCTAAGAAGTCTTATACCCTGCTGCGTAAATATGGCGAGGCGTTAAAATCTGTGAACCCAAGTACGACATTTAATTTGAAGCTTGAGGATGATAAATATTTTCAATATGCATTCATGGCCCTTGGATGCTCTATAAGGGGGTTTAGAAGCTGCATTCAATCAGTTTTTGTCATTGACGGTGCTCATCTGAAAGGAAAATATAAAGGTGTAATACTTATTGCCTCTTCTGTTGATGGTAATAATCAGATCTATCCAGTAGCGTTTGGAATCGTTGATAAGGAATCAGACAACTCTTGGACTTGGTTCTTGGATCAAGTGAAGAGTGCGATTGGAGAGGTAGATGGATTGGTTTTCGTGTCCGACCGGCATCAAGCCATTAATAACTCTGTAGCTAATGTATTCCCTAATGCTGAACACGTTAGTTGCATGCATCACATCAAGATGAACCTTAATGATAATTTCAAGAATGAGGGCATGCAGATGTTGTATCTTCAAGCTGCGCAAGCATTCAAGAACTCAACATTTCGGTATTACTGGAACCAACTTGCTGGATTCCCAGAAGTGCAAAGCTACTTACAGGAAGTCGGGTTCGATAAATGATCATGAGCCTATCAACCTGGATTGAGGTACAACCAAATGACAACTAACATTCCAGAGTCCATGAATGCAGTACTTGTGCATGCATGAGCTTTGCCAGTCACTGCACTGTTAGAAAATTGTCGTGCGCTTCTACAACGATGGTTTTATGAACGGCGGACGCATGCAGCCACAATAACATCTTGTCTTACTGAATATGCTGAGGACATTCTAAGACAATCTTCTGAACAAGCCCGACGACACACCATTCGACCGATCGACAATTACGAGTTTGAGATACACAATGGTAGTAATAAGGTGCGTGTCAATCTGAACAGTAAGACTTGTTCGTGTAAACAGTTCGACTACTACTAGATTCCATGCTCTCATGCTATTGCTGCAGCGATGCTTCGGAACGTGAACCGTTATACATTGTGTTCATCCAAGTATAAATTGGAGACACTAATTACTGCATATGCTGAACCAATCTATCCACTGGGCAACGAGGAGGATTGGGTTTTACCGGATGACTTTATCGAACACACCATCGAGCCTCCGAAGTTCGTTCTGAGAGTTGGACGACGGCAAACTATAAGGATACCGTCAACCGGAGAGCCGCAACAAGTTCATAAGTGCAGCAGGTGTGGGATCCAATGTCACAATCGAAAGACTTGCCGTCAACCGTTACGAACTACGGAGATTTAATTGCATGTATTTTGTTTCATTTTGTGTTGTAGTATCTTATGTTAGATAGCATAATGTGAGATATTAGATATCGGGCGATATTTCGGGATTAATTCGGTCCAAATTGTCACAATTTTGGGGGAGGATAATTCCAGCGATGCAATACTGTATGCTGGAAAATTTCTCGGGCGAGAAATTATCCAACGTACAACATGTATTGCGCTGAATTCGGGCGAAAGATGACAATATCCGGGTCAAATTTCACGCGAAATGGTCTTTAATTCGCCCGAGAAATATTACAGCAATTTAGTAATGCATTCTTGAAAATTACTCTATCGAAAATTCCACGACTTCGGTTGTAAAAAAGCTTATAATCAATTGTAACACTAATTATAGTCGCGATGTATTCGAAGACATAAAAATTACAAATTATCCATCAACTATGAAGACATAGATAAACAAGTTTGCACGATGTATTCAAATCAGAAAATTGACATGTTCGCCCATAGTTCAATCGCAAATTTTTCCCTAAAAAAACTAATTTTGTCTTGTGTTAAGGTGGTTATATCGGACCCAGTTGCATCATATTCAAAATATTTAACACAGAAAATCCCGCAATCACCAGAGCCAACCTGTTGCGGCGCCGACGTTACATGACGAATGCGCCATGGTAGGTTTGGTAAGGTCGGCTTCTGTACCATAACACCAGCCCTGTGCATCAATGTTGGGAGGACGACACTCATGGGCTTCAACTCGGCCTCCATAACCGACTGCGGGGTGTTCGCCCTCAGTGAATCCCACACGATGATCTCGCCATCTTCCATATCGATGCAAACCATAATCCAATGGTGTCCACCGATGTTGAACGGTAGGTAGACAGCATCCAAATCAAGCCACCACTTCTGGTATTCTGTATGTGTCCCGTCTATATAGTTAAGGATGGTTTTATATTTCCCGGTCCAATTGTATTCTGCTGCAACTCTGGCTGGCACTGCGTTCGGGGCTACCAAACGTTCGTACAGTTCGTCGGTTTGTCGAAAGAAGTTCTGTAATTGATGGCGAAGACATGTTACAACATAAATTACTATGAATATACGCGGCTTATGAGAACTATATATTACGTACCGCAAGGACTATGTCACCGGTGGGGAACTTTCGACAGCATAGGTCTGGTCGTTGCTCAAGCTTGTTTCGCGTGAACATGACCAGTGAATCCACCACCTGTATAGGGGTTACCATTGTTAGCAAATAATAATCATGACGGTAGCATAAATGAGGGTTTCGACCCCGTACCTCACTCGTCAACCAGTTATCCGATGTGAGAAGGTCACGAAACCACGTCTTTCCTCGATCATCGTAACATGACTTTCTGAAGGAATGGTCAGTATTCGGGTTTGTCATCCATGCATGAAACTTCTCGACTTGATCGGGGGGGACCTGCACGAGTGGATCATACCGAGTAACCTTCTTTCGTTTCCCGTCCACCAGAACTTGGAACGAACCCCGAAGCTTCCATGGGAGCTTCCTCTTTTGCGACCCTCGTCGAGGTTTAGGCCGTTCAATCGACTGCGAGAGATGTGCTACATCCGACTCCACCCGTGACGCACTAGATGTATTCTCGACAGTCTGAGATTGAACATCTCTCGGTTTTTCCAGATCCGAGTCGGTGAAATCATCTGCATGTTGGTCCTGCAGAAAATATGTTAAAAGCCGAAGTGCTTTATTAAAAGGTCGACTACCAAGAATAAATACCTCGTCTCCGGACGACTCGGAGTACTGTGAATATATTATGATACGTTCAACCGGTGTGCACTCGCCGGGACAATCTTGAAGAGGGGCATTCTCGACACGAGCATGTTCGCCTTGGGATACATGCACGCTTTGATCGCCATTTGCATCTTCCTGTACGTTCTCTTCATGCACGTCTTGCTTGCACAACAAGTCACGTGCATGTTGCTTCAAATATGACACATGCAGACCTCATTATTACCGGATTAAGACTTATAATTTGAAATGGAAAAGTAATAAAATGTACCTCTCGTTCTGGTGTGTGATGGCCACCCGATGTAGCTTCCAATTCAGCTTGCTCCCCCTCGTGATCACAATGAGGTGATTCTCTCTCATGCACGCCTAAATCTGAAGGATCAATGTTCATGTCATCGGTAGATTCTTTAAAATCATCACCACCACTGGGTCCATCACCGCATCCATCGTCACCGAGCCCATCCAGTCCGTCACCCCGTCCGTCACCCGATCTAGTCCGTCTCATGTCGTTGGGATCTACAGGTAAACCCTAGAAAATGTACTGACATATTAATAAAAAACAAATATTCAATCGTACGTTAATTATTATAAATGACAAAATACATTACCTTAGCTATTCGGCGAAGAAATTTTCGAATGGATTTCAATTGAGCCTCCATACTACCCATCCGATCGTCCATACGCGTGTCCATGCGCTTCAAACGTTTTTCCACTCTCCTCAGACGCACACTGAACATGCGTCCCTTCTTGTCACTCTTACTCCTCTTTGTCTCATTCTCCTCAACCTCCACATCGATGTCATCAACCTTCTCCCCACTTTTATCCTCCTCATTCGCCTTATCTTTCACACCCTGATCAACATTCACACCTCGTCCCTCAGCATCGTTCTCATTTCCTCTGTGTGCTATCGATGGTTCAGCAACATCGCTTCCATGCAAACCTTCGACCATAACTTCGTCGTCCTCCGCTTCGGGTGGGTCGAAGGGCCTATTGAGGAAGTTCTTCTCCGCATCGGTTGGATTTAATATTAGCATTCTTACCTACAGAAACGGTAAGTTGTCGATGGCGTGAACATGAGAACTAATTAATAAATAGTTATAACGTAAATTCAACTCACAGTAGAAGATCGAAAAATCTCTCTGGCCAGCACGTGATATGCAGTCGAATGGCCACACCTCCACCGGAGAATGCGTGGCACAGCGTCCTGACTTACTATAGTCGCAACACACCCCGAAAGAGAAGATATAGTCTCGTATGCCCACACCTGTACAAATACATGATGGATGTAATAAACCACAACATAGAAAAAAAATAGCGAATAATAGAGTTTTTATGTCCGTACCTGGAACGCCCATGGAAAACCATAGAGACTATATGATTTCCTCAATCCTCCCTCCTTCGACTTCTTGGATGCGCCACGCTGCAGACTATAGATTGTTTTCTCGAACGACAACAATGCCCAATCGTGGTTGCAGCAGGCTTCCCAATCATCCACTATTCCCAGCAAAGTATGGTCAAACTTCATGCTTCTCTCTCTCCCCAATAGTACTAACTCTACGAAGTACACTATTGACACCTTAACTACATCAAAGTCATCCTCGAACCAAATGGATGTATACATCTTCTCCAACTCACTCAACAACAGGTCCGTGCTATTATTGAAGTATAGGGTCCTAAGTCTTTGAGGATACGTGATTTTCCTAACTGGACTCCTAGAATACTTTAGACCGCTAATGATGTCAAACTCTCTCCGACCAAACGACACCTTAGTCCCAAAAAGGTTGAAGCTAATAGTGTCTGGCGTACTCTCTTCAACCTCCCTAAGCAAAACACTATGTATCAGGGGCCCGTTAAATACAAGGTTCACATCAAGGAGCTGGCCGAAGACAGTTTTCCTAAACATAGCAAGCTGTTTTGGGGTCAGTTTTGTCTTGATATCATTGCTTGTTTTTGCTATATACGATAGACAAGTTATGTTGGTAGAGGCGTAGGTTGCAGGATCGATTTTAGGAATCATTTTACAACACCTGGACGGAGAGTCAAGAATAAAAACAACATAATAATGAGAAAGAACCAAGAAAGAACCAAGTAAGCAGTTGACATATCAAAAAAAACCAATTTTGTTCACGTGCTGATAAATATCTCGGGGTCGACCTCGGGCGAAGACAGTTTTCCTAAACATAGCAAGCTGTTTTGGGGTCAGTTTTGTCTTGATATCATTGCTTGTTTTTGCTATATACGATAGACAAGTTATGTTGGCAGAGGCGTAGGTTGCAGGATCGATTTTAGGAATCATTTTACAACACCTGGACGGAGAGTCAAGAATAAAAACAACATAATAATGAGAAAGAACCAAGAAAGAACCAAGTAAGCAGTTGACATATCAAAAAAAACCAATTTTGTTCACGTGCTGATAAATATCTCGGGGTCGACCTCGGGCTAAATCGATCCCGAGAATTAAAACAAAAAATCAATACTGTACACTTCCTCGGGTCTAAATTCGGGCGAAATCTTTCCCGAGAATTAATTTGCAAACGAAAAAATTCCCGGGGATTTTCGGGCGACGTGTTTCACGAAGAACCTCTAAAAAAATTGAAACCTCGGTCTTCCTCGCCTGGATTCGTCCCGGGAATTTTTCCAGCAAACAAAACCCCAATTAATAAATTTGAATTCACCAGTTTCCTACCCCATTTCGCTCGAAATCGCCCCGATTCTTCACCTTTTTCAACCTAAAACCACTTCAAACCCAACATTTACAGACCATAACCCTTCTAACTGTAACAGATAACGACGATGAGCATAAAAACCTTTCAATAGATGAAAACTAAACGCTAAAAATAATGAAATCGATGATAATAGAAAGTGAAATTCTTACATGCTAAAATCGACAAACCCTAACTACACAAACTAACGAAATCAACTTACCTCCAATATTGAATGCCAATAGCGAGGAAGAGAGCTTTTTAGTCAGCTTTAGTACTTGAACAGAGGAAGAAATGGCGAAGAAAAAAACGGAAAAGGAGAGGAAGAAGAGAAAGAGGGGGAAACGGGGGAGGCAACGGTTGTTTTTGAGGCAAGGGTAAATATATAATTTCGTTTAAGTTTAATTTAACTAAAATAATAGAATGAGTCATCCAAAACATTTATTTAAAGGTGGGTTATTTGAGCAAGAAATTCTTCTGAGAGGGTCATTTGAGTCAATATCCCTTGTTACGTGAGTTATGCTCTAGCGGTTAGACAAATGCCTCTCACTAAAAGTGGTAGATTCGAATTTTTCATCCCCATGTAATACTAATGTTCATGCCCAAAGAAAAAAAACCACAAATAAGAGAATAATAAATCATTAAACTAGGAGAGTAACTAAATCAAAAATTAATTTACCAGTCATTTGATAATCATTTAATTTTAGTTATTTTAAAAAATTATGCTTGTCTATTCACAATTTAATTTTAGTTATTTTAAAAAATTATGCTTGTCTATTCACAATTTCCTTGCCGTTTACCAAAGCAAATGAAAATGTGTTGATACTATACTACAGAAGATGTGAAATTCAACTAAACTTAAAAGACCAAAACTAAACTTTTGAAACCCTAAACCATATAAAAATGAAATCCAAACCTTAGAAACTAAATTAAAATTTTTATAATCACTAGTACCAAATTGAAACCATGCTCTAACCATCAAAAACAAATTTACGATTCAAGAAAAAAAAATTATTAGAAGACAATTTTACTTTCCATTTACCAGAAAAACAAGTAAACAACTCATGACAATTTCCAAAAGATAAGTCCATCGTAACAAATAAAATCATAGCAGAAACATTTCCAGTAGAAAAAACAAAGCATCAGAGCAAAATCCCATTAAACAGATATTTCAAAATTAATGTTGTTCATGGCCTTTCATCATGACTACACTAAACTATTCCTTAAGCTGTAACTGCTGCTTGGCTTGCAAGCCTCTTCCTGGCCTCTTCAATTATGGATAACTTAATACCCTTGCCCTTGGGAAGGGACACCCATGGCTTGGTACCCTTGCCTATTGTAAACACATTGCCTAGCCGAGTTGCAAACTCGTGCCCGGTCGCATCCTGGATGTGGATTGTCTCGAAGCTTCCCTTGTGCTTCTCTCTGTTCTTTATCACTCCAACACGACCACGATTTCTTCCGCCTGTCACCATCACGACATTTCCCACGTCAAACTTGATGAAATCAGCAATCTTGTTGGAGTCGAGGTCCAGCTTGATGGTGTCATTAGCCTTGATCAGAGGATCGGGATAACGGATTGTACGTCCATCATAAGTGTTCAGGTAAGGGATGCCCTTTTGCCCAAACTGCACTGAGCGAACTTTGCAGAGCTTATACTGAAAAAACAATATGAGGGTCAACCATGAATCGCCGAATGGTGTCGTAATCCGTTACTTCGGAGGATTAGGATATTAATTTCCCTATGCGAACCTCCCATGATAATAATCAGAAAAAAGTAAAGTGCATTTATTTTCATCTGAATCTTTTACATTTAAAAAACAAGATTGTAACAAATAATAAGTCAAAGTTCAATATCAAAGAACAGTAGCTAACCTTAGCCTCTTCATCCCTGACTGAGTGAAGACGGAATCGGCCCTTTGTGTCATAAAGAAGCCGAAAATTCTCGTTTGTTTTGGGAATAGACACAACGTCTGAGGAAGGCGTGACAAAAAGAAATGTTACAAGGAAGTGTTATTCTTAAAATGTAAAAACAAAAATAATAAACATAACAAATATCAAGAAACTAAGAGATAAAGCAGTTCCAGCAGTACAATGTTTATCAGAATGACTTCCATATGAGTTGAAAATCATATTGGAACATGTTATCCTTTTTTTTAGAGTGGAAACCATATTGGAACATATTATTCAAAGAAAAGGAGCTTTCTTATGATCAATTTTTTGACGCTATAGTTTTATTGGTTATTACTTGGTGTAAATGTTCCCACTTTTCCATTACTATAGCTTTTCTTCTTTCCAATTGGAGAAGGTCTTTAAAGTCTCTGGGGTTTCCCCTCTTTTGTAATTTCACGATATCAATGAAATTGTTTCTCATGGCTTAGGGCGGGTGTAGATGCTCCAGGGTATAGGGGAGCAAAACTTCAACTCCCAATTATCAAAAAATAAATAATGGTAAAATTATCTTGTTTGCAAATGATAATGTGGCAGGTAAAGTTATAGAAGATCACTATTCTTTGGCCCATTCCCATTTCAGACAACATTATTTGTGGGAAAAAATTAAGGCATCTTTCATTGAGAAATAATGGGGTGCTACAACAAATGAGGGCAGAAGCAGAACCAACACTCAAGTTATCAAAAATACAAAATACACAACTTACAAGAAGGGCTCCCCCAAGTCATTAGTAGTAGAAGGGTGGGGGGAGCACCAAAACCAAAAGAAGACAACGCCATATGGAAGCATTGAAGTGAAGTTAACACTCCAACATTTTCCCATTTCAGTTAAAAAAGTCAACAGCCAACTCCACAAAAGTAAAATGCCAATTTAGACGAGCTGTTCTAACAACTCTGCAATACTGGCACTTATGTACAATGGTCAGTAAATATTGGAAAATAACAGTATAATTACAATGTTTAAGAGAAGCATACCCATGAAACCCGCGGGATATGTCTTGTCTGTCCTCACCTTCCCATCAACCAAAACATGTCGTTGCATTAAAATTGCAATTACCTCACGGTATGTGAGAGCATATTTCAGTCGGTTTCGCAAGATAAGGATCAATGGAAGGCATTCCCTAGATTTATGAGGTCCAGATGAAGGTTTGGGGGCCTACAAGGAGATTTAAGAGGAGGAACAAAATGTCAGAAATAGGTGTAGACTTGTAGTGCATAAGCTTTAGAGAAAAAGTAAACTGAAATGAAACTAAGAGGTTGACTCACAAATGCACCACCGAGTTTGTCGAGCATCCAATGCTTCGGAGCATTGAGCCTCTTCAAATGCTTCTTCAATCCTCTTGCCTGTCATACCAATTATTAGTTGACGTTAATTTCAAAGGCAAAATTATCTGAACACAAAAACGACAGCGCACAAACAGAAATTTGAAGAGCATAAGCCAAAAAAAAGAATGATAGTGCACATCTGTACCCAGCAGAACGACTGTAATAACTACACAGAAAAAATCTTTTCCCTAAACAACAGAACCCAAATATTGTAACTCAGTTTTCCATGCCTTCAATACGTTGCCAAAATGACAATTAACCTAAAATATTCTGCGTTTTAAAAAAAGGAAAATGCAAGAATTCTCCGACTTCAGAGAGGAAACAGTAAACAAATTACAATATGAGCATAAAACTATTGAATCCCAGTTGAGCATTAAAAAAAAGGATTTCGAAATGCACTAACAAACTAAAATACAGAGTTGAAAACTCAATCATATAAACCAATCATACTTGTATAAAACCAGCCCATTGGTGAACTTTTCATATTCATGTGCGCAACAAATTTTGTCTCCACAAAGAAAGAAAAGAAACGCGTAATCACATCACGAAGAGACAAATCTGCAGACTCATATGTCACCTAAAACAGATACAGAAGTCTAAAATCCCACAAGCATAAAAGAACAAAATTCAAATGGAAACAACGATATTGAACATTTGAAGGGAAAAACATCAATGGACAAATGAAACCAATGAGGAATGGGTTCATAAAGAGATCCACTGACCATATCTTCGAATCGAAGCTCGAGAGAGCTAAACCTGAGGTTGCCGCCGGCGTCTGTGTGAGAGAGCTAGGGCTTCGCCGAAGTGAGAGAGAGAGAGTTCGTGTGAGAATGGGCCAGCCAGTGCGAAGAGAGAGAACTTGAGGGAAATTTTATTTTCTTTTTTCTTTTTTTTTAAATAATATAATGATAATAATAATTATTATTATTAAATTTTTTAAAAAATTAATCATTTAATAATAAGAAGGGAAAAGAAATCAATCAAAACATATTTTTCTCACTATTATTATGGTAATTATTTCGAAGAAAAAATAAGATTTAAATTTCAAAATGATGAAGATAAATGCTTTTGAATAAATATTAAAAAAAATAATTTTGTATTGAAAAAATTTATATCTTAATGAATAAAATAATTATAGTCGTGGAGATGTAATGGAGGACGGACGAATAATGGAGGACGTACTCGTGGAGATCTAATGGGCAATGATAGGAAAGAAGATGCACGTGGTGACGTCATGGACCATATCGACGTAGATGTGAAAAAAGGTAGACTACTACTCCTTTCTGATTTTGTAATTACTATGACTTTTAAAACTGTTTCTTTCATTCACGCAGGTTAGTGTAGAGCTGGTCCAAAATGAACCAAAGGTCTATCAGGTGGTACCTCGGGAACCAGAGATCTATGAGATACCAGAGGTCTGGAAGATACCAAAGGTCTATAATAAATCAGAGGTCCTTGAGGTACCAGAAGTCCAGAAGGTACCAGAGCTTCAAACGGTCCTAGAAGTCCTTGAAGGAGCGTGTCAAGATGATTACAATGATATCCATAGTACAAACATGTTGGAAACTACAAAGGTAAACACATAGCTTGATCAGGTACGTGCAAACTTTTAGTTTGTTTGCTAACTAAGCTTCTTGTAGGATGAATTGGTTGAGGACAACTGTGTTGATGATACTAAGGGTGATTGTGAGGTGGTCGTTGATGAGGCCGAAGATGTGGTCAAGGTGAACGATGGTGTCGTTGTCGTGGAAGAGGTAGAGTCCGACTCCATTAGGTTTCAGACGCCGAGACAAGAGGTAAATAATTATACTCAACATGTTGAGTTTGCCTTTTCACGGGGTCCTGACTAATTAACTTTCAGGTTCCATTTGTTGAGAGTTCATCGGACACGGAAGAAGAGTTTCTAGCCCAATCATAAGGCGTGGACCCAGACGAAATACGTCTGCTCTCACAACCAATGGCATGTCCCCAAACTCATCATCCAGAACGGAAAAGGAAATTTCCATGGAAGCTGCAAGGGTTGTTTGAAGTTAAGGTAGAGGGGAAGCGAAATAAGGTGGTACAGTATCCTATTGTGGATACCCTCCCTGATCATGATGCCAAATTTCGGACGTGGCTAGATGACTTTAAAAATAACCGTTCAACGTAGAAGATCCCATATTCCACAGGAAATAAGGACTGGTTTTACGACCTACTGAAGCCATCAAACTGGTGCACGAATGAGGTACGGGCTCATAACCATACGTAATATATTAAACAAGTGTACATCAATGTTCATAATCGGGTATTGTTCACAGGTCGTTGATGAGTTGTTTATGTTTATGCAGAAGAAGTTTGAACAGCGTCCTGACCTATGTTGTTGGAAGTTCACAATAGGCGACATTATTTTGGTACGTATATTCATATTCATTGATTTAGTTGATATTGTTTATGTAACAGAATTTCTAATTTATGTTACAAAACTTCTTTCGACGATGAATGGATGACCCATAATACCCATGCATGCAATTCGCCAATACCATACCTTCAAGAGTAGCAGACAAGTACGATTGGGACGAGAGAGATAAGACTGTTATGGGTTATATTAATTAACGACACTCATACAGACTACCATTTGTGGTGGATGGACGTGGATGCTTTATATCTCCCCTTCAACATAAGTGACAACCATTGGGTTATTATTTGTATCAACTTTGAGGAATGAGAGATCGCAATATGAGACTCCCTGAAATCAATCACCACAGATGCAGCTATGGAAGATCACTTGAAGGTTATGCACACTATAGTCCCATAGTTGCTAATCAAATACAATGTTATGAAAGTTCGACCTTGTCTACCGACTACACCATGGTGGGTTCATCGAGTTAGGTCAACACTACAGCAGATTGACAATGGCGACTGTGGTACTTTCTATGTAAAATATTTGAGTATGATGTAACAACGTCCACTTTGGATACCCTAAGACAAGATAGAATCTCATACTTTGAGAGGCAATTTTCCTTTCAACTTTAGGCAAATAGGCCTAATTTTTTATAGTCTAATATATAAGTGGTTTTATTTTATGAAATTTGTTTGTAATCTTTATGATTATCATAACTTAATACGTTAATTACCAACAAAATTCTTAAGTTGATAATTCAAACAAATGTATGTGAAAGTTTTAAGTTTATCATTTAAATTACTTGGTCCAGGTCGTGTATTATCCCCAACTGGGTTTTATGGCAGGAATTCAGGAAGTTAATTAAAATTTCTCGGGCGCATCGAGTTTACCCCAGACAATTTTGTTGACAAAATAAATTTTTATGTTTTTAAATAGTTTTTCACAAGTTTAGAAGAACCACGGTCAGGGTGGGTGAAGAGAATTGTGACATGATATCCTTTGTGAAGGGATCGAATCTCGTAGCGGAAGCATGTGAATGCTTGTGCTTTGATTTGTTTTAAGAAAAACTACAAAGAAAAGAAATAAGTAACACAAAAAAGAGAACCTACCTTTGAAGATTAGTCTGACCAATCGAACACCGACACCACCACAAGGACTTCCTCGCTATCCTCTGGACGAGAACCAATTTGTGGAAACCGTCTTTGAAACAGGGAATTTTTTAGAGAGATTGTGAGAGAAGCCAAGTCGAGAGAGTTTTCAAAATGTATCAACGTTTCCATAATGCAAACCTTTTGCATTTAAAGACGAGTGAAAAGTAGAGGGTAAGTTAATTCCCCAGCTCACCATAATCTCACTTCCTTGCATTATGCAATGAAGTGGGTTATTTAGTTAATTAAAAATCAATTTAATTAAACTAAATAAACATAATTGAATTATCTAACTAATTAATTATGTTTTTGTTTTAATTAAATATCATATATTTAATTAGAACTTTATTCAAATGCACATCTCTCTCATAATCTATAGTTTTAATGTGTATCTCATGCACATTAATTTTAACCTATAGTTTTAATATGAATCCAATTCATATTAAATATTATTTGAATCTTATTCAAATAATTCTCTCATAACAATATAGTATTAATTTCGAATCCTTATTCAAAATTAATTATATAACGTATCAGCATATACATTATATATATGGTGTATGCGCTATACACTTTCCCTTATTAAATTTGAACATTTTCAAATTCTTTCAAATTCTTAATCCTCGTTTTACCTGTTGTGAGTTAACAATGGGACCTAATGAACCTACAGATTAGAAGTTCCAATGATACAAAATTACTTAATTAAACTCATTAATTAAATTAATCAACATTTATTAACTATGAGTTACTCCACTACAGACTCACAGCTGCACTCTTCACACTGTAGAATATTTTGTGTCCATGGATATTAATCATTAACAGTAATTCAATCCTTCACGTTCTTGTAACTTCAGTAGGGTCAAATTATCATTTTACCCATGAGTTACCTCTTTTTCCTTAAGTACCATTGATCCTCAAATATATAACCTATTTATGGTCTAACCATTAAACAGAAGTCTCTCTCGGGCCAGTGAGAGGGTGGAGCCCTTTGTTCAAGTCTCAAAGTCAACACTAAAGGGAACACTTATCCACTTACCCTAAAGTCGGGAATGAGTGAATTTCATCTTGTGTAGTTATGTTCCTAGTTCCCCACTCGAACTTGTCCCCAAAATGGTAGGTATATTGAGTCAGCATCTTTGGCCACTCTCACTCATACAAATCGAAGGATAATTCCTCATTGGTGTTTATAACTCAATCAGCATTGAGATAGAGTTACATGGTCATCTTGTGAAATATTAATCTAATTTGTTATCGATGTTACAATTAAAGATTAATATTTTCGTGGTATTGGCATATACCTCAAACCATGAGGTTGTGAGTTCGATCCCCCATCCCCACATGTTGTACTAAAAAAAAAAAAATATATATATATATATATATATATATATATATATATATATATATATATATATTTTCATGGTCCAATCTTATACAAACTTATTGTATAAGATACCCCTACTCGCATGCCTCCACATGAACGACTCGAATTGAATCATTTGTAACTTTTACAAAGTCGGCTATATCCATAGTGTCACCAGGATGAGGTACTCAACCTTATCCATATACTATAGACCATTTAGGTTATTACTGGAACATGATTTGACTTTATATCTACTAAATACCATGTCTATCAAATATATATTGTTCCAGGTACATTAAATAATCTCGGATGTTAGTTTATTGGATTAAGATTATTGCAATTCTAAAAGAAACTTCAATAACAGCTTTATTGAATAAATATTTGTTTTACATTGACAAACCACAAGCTTAGGGCATAAACCCAACAATCTACCACTTGAACTAAACTCTAGTGGGGTGTACAAAAGCTTAAAATAATGGGTGTTGTACAATACTATAAAGTACAAATAGAATAAACTAGGCATACATTACACCCTTTACAAATTTCCCACTTGCTCTAAACTACATTGTACATATTTTGTAGACCTAGATTTTCTAGATGGCCCTCGAACATTTTAGCCATTAGAGCCTTTATAAATGGACCATTAATATTATGCTCCGATGCAATCTTCGTGACGATCACGTCCCCTCATTGCACTATTTCTCATATTAAGTGGTAATTTATCTCGATGTGCTGCCTCTTTTGTGACTTTGGGGTTCTTTACAATTTGTCACAACACTAATATTATCACAATAAAGGGTGATGGACAAATTATATTTAGAACAACTTCCAAATCAGTTATGGACTTCCTAAGTCATACTGCCTCTTTTGCTACTTTACAAGGGGCAACATATTCTGCCTCCATTCTGGAGTCTGCAATGCATCCTTGTTTGATGCTCCGCCATACTACAACTCCTTGGATTTCCTTGAATCCATATCACTTTGGAAATCAGAGTTAGTGTATCCTGTAGGATCAAATCATTAGTGATATACACAAGCACATAGTTCCTCGTTCTCTAAGATACTTGAGAATTCGCTTAATGGTAGTCTAGTGCTCATATCCTAAATTGGATTGATACCTATTGACAATCCCTACTGCATAGCAAATGTCAGGCTTAGGACCCAACATGGCATACATTAGGCTGCCCACTGCTGAAGCATAGGAAATGCGTCTCATATCCTCAACTTCTTGAGGTGTCTCATGACATTGTTCCTTGGACAAAGAGATTCCATGTTTGAAAGGTAGTAAACCCTTCTTGAAATTCTGCATGAATATCTGACAAGCATTTTATCAATATAAGTTGTCTTAAATAGAAATAGTGTTTTGTTCTTACGATTCCTTATAATTTGAATCCCTATAACAAATTGGGCTTCACCCAAATCTTTCATTTGGAACTGAGCCGCTAGTCATTTCTTGATGTTAGTAAGGAAACCTACATCATTCTTTATGAGTAGGATATCATCTACCTACAACACTAAGAAAGCTACCGTGTTGTTGATGATTTTCTTGTATACACAAGACTCGTAAACTTTTTGGTCAAAACCGTAAGATTTGATTGCAATATAAAATTAATCTTATATTCCAAGATTTAGATGCTTGTTTCAATCCATAGATGGATTGTTTAAGCTTGCAAACTTTTTAATCTTGACCTTGCACGATGAACCCTTTTGGTTGAGACATATAGATACTTTTTTCAAGATTGTCATTTAGGAAGACAATTTTTTTGACATCCATTTGCCATATTTCATAGTCATAATATGTGGCATGGACAAAAGTATCCTAATAAACTTTAGCATGGCAACAGGGGAAAAAGTTTCCTCATGTCTACCCCTCTCTTTGGGTGTAACCCTTTGCCACAAGTCTAGCTGAGGGTGTTCACGGTTTGGTTCGATCCGGTTTGAGTGTTGAACCAAAATCGAAATCAATTTTAAAAAAGAAATATTCAGAACCGAGCAAGACCGAAGTGCACAGCCAAACCGAACCTACAATTTGGTTCGGTTCGATTTGGTTCCTGCGGTTTGGGTTCTAGATCAGTTACTTGTGGGTCTACACTTCTGGGCTTTATATTTATATTATTTAAAAATTAAGAGGAAAAAAAAACAAAATGTACTGTTAAGAAACCCTTGAGAGTTGGATCTAAGAACCTTGCTAACAAACAAGATCCATAGAACACAATCCCAAAAACCCCAAAAACAATTATGGAATCAACCCAAGGAAAAGTTTAAGATCAGATTACCTTGATGATCAATATCAAGAGTAGAGAAAACTCGATTCTAAACTCGGGATTCGAATCACTCCACAAGAGATATGATTAACACTACTTGAATGATCCTAACATGCAAATTTTAAAGACACAAGATATGGGAGATAAAGCTCTCAACCAAGCTAGTGAGAAAACTCACTTTTCATTCAACTTAAAATGTGTCGACAACAAGAAATCTCAAGACTATATATAGTCATTCTAGCAAGTCATATGAAAGATCTTAAGAAAAAGGAAATACTCATTAACTTACAAGAAATGAAAAGACATAACTTACAAAAAATGAAAAAACAAGCAAATGAAAAGGCTAAGAAAATAGAAAGCTAACAAAATCAATTAAAATCCTGTCCATAAAGAGGGATGTGGGTGTTTGACTTGAATTTTGAATTGAATGAGTTAACTTTGACTTGAATTTGGAGTTGACTTTGACCTTGACCAAGTTGACTTTGACTTACCTTAAAAACACTTAGAAATGCATAACTTGCACCAAATTGTAATGAATTGTTCCAGCATCTTGCACATCTTCCTTTAATTCTCTTGTCAAGTTCACGGATACTTAGACATGAAGTAGTAAGGGTTGTTGAAGTTTCCTAGCTCTCGATCTTGTAATCGGTCCATGAGACATGACAAAGGGAGCTCCTTGGTTCATATCATTCTCCCCTTCTTCAGAAGGATTCTTCCTCGATTCTAAAGGATCTCCTTGAAGAGAAGATAAAAAAAAGTGTGATTTGATTTTTCCTCATCTCTGTGTGTCTCCCCTGATGTGTTGCCCTCCCTTAAATACCCACTTAACCCACTCAAAGTAACCGTAAGAGAGAGGAGTCATGGGAGAAAAAGGAGGGAGAAGAACGTGGATAAAAAACTACGTAATAGGCCTTTGACGAGAAACATAACCAATTTGAAAAAATAAAATAAAAAAAACCAACTCATTTAAAATTAAATACTTTTTCTTTTTAATATATATTTGTTTTAATAAATCAAATTCTTTTCTTTTTAATACATATTTGTTTCAATAAATCAAATTCTTTTCTTTTTAATACATAATCTACTCTAATACTTAATCCAATTAAAACATTACATTAAAACTTTATGATAAAGTAAACTTAGGATAATTTAAACCAAAACAATTAAAATACCACTTAATAAAAAAATAAAAATAAATAGATAAATAACAAAAATTAAGCCGGACCAAATACGGTGTCTACAACTTGCGCCCCTTTGTGTATCATTGCAGAATTAAAAGGGTAGACAAAGGCAAAAGATAAAGTATTGGGAACGCGAGATTTTAAGAAGGCTAGAATGACGAACCTTTCTTGACAGGCTTGACCACGATCTTTGATCGGGTTTGATTTAACGAACAGAAAACTAGAAGGCAACATACTTGGCTTGACATAGGCTTCGACCACGATCTATCGGGTTCGATTTAACCAACAGAAAACTAAAAGGCAACGGATTTGGCTTGACATAGGCTTTGACCACGATCTTTGATCGGGTTCGATTTAACCAACACAAAACTAAAAGGCAACAGGCCTGGCTTGAGGCTTCAACCACAATCTTTGATCGGGTTCTATTTAACCAACAGCAAACTAAAAGGCAACGGACCTGGCTTGACACAGGCTTCGACCACGATCTTTGATCGGTTCGATTTAACCAACAGAAAACTAAAAGGCAACGGACCTGGCTTGACACAGGCTTCGACCACGATCTTTGATCGGGTTCGATTTAACCAACAGAAAACTAAAAGGCAACGGACCTCGCTTGACACAGGCTTCAACCAAGATCTTTGATCAGGTTCGATTTAACCAACAGAAAACTAAGGACCTGGTTTGACACAGGCTTCGACCACGATCTTTGATCGGGTTCGATTTAACCAACAGAAAACTAAAAGGCAATGGACCTGGCTTGACACAGGCTTCGACCGCGATCTATCGGGTTCGATTTAACCAACAGAAAACTAAACAAGCTTGCTTGAGCAAGAATGAACCATTATGAAATTCTCTACCATAGGGCTTTGAGACTTCTTCAATGAAAATGCATGAAACGATGCATAAAACGATGCATGAAATGTGAGTTTGACGCATGATAATAATAGGAAAATTTTTCTTAGATGCCAAAATAGAGTGAAATCACTTGCTTTTATAAAAACTTGGGATTGTTCAGATAGCCCGATCACCGCATTTCGATTTCCTTCAAAAATCGTTTTAACTGGATCGAGAGTACCCAGAACAAATGGGGCGACAACTTTGCCCCTGACAACTTTGTAATGTCATATTTGCCCCTATGTTTCAGAAAACAAATGTCCCTATTTTAAGGCTTCCTGTGCCCTTATGTTTGATTTCGAGTAACACATAGCCTTGGAGACGTGAATATAAAAGCTACCATCTTTCGTACATAGAAAGAGACGAATGGAGACCAGACTTTATAAATGAGATTTCAAATTATGACAAGGGACACACGTCTCGAAGATGTGGTTCAAATTTGTAGGCTATAATAGAAAATGAATACACAAAACGCCTTTCAAGTGAAATACTGAGATCAATGTGAAATTTTTGAGATACACGAGAAATTATGCATAATACTTTCGAACATGATCTGAATTGATTGGATTTAAAAAACTTGCTGCCATCCATGTTGGCTAGAACTAGTGCTCCTCCAGAGAAAGCCTTTTTCACCACAAATGGTCCATTTACTTCGTGATATTTCTGTAATGGGAGAATTCTTTTCAGAACTAAATCTCCTTCTCTAAACCTTCTTGGGCGCACCTTCTTGTCATAGGCTTTCATCATTCTTCTTTGGTAAAGTTGTCCTCTGCATAATGCCATCAACCTCTTTTCTTCTACAAAATTTAGCTGCTCATAACGCCTTTGGACCCACTCATCCTCTTGTAACTTAGCTTCCATGATAACTCTCAATGATGGAATTTCTACTTCAAGAGGGAGAACATCTTCTATACCATAAACTAATGAAAATGGCGTTGCCCCAGTTGAAGTACGGACTGAGGTGCGGCAACCATGTAAGGTAAATGGAAGCATTTCATGCAGTCTCTGTAAGTTACAGTCATCTTTTCAACTATTCTTTTTATGTTTTTGTTGGCGGCTTCCACTGCATCATTCATCTTAGGTCGATAAGGGGTTGAGTTGAGATGTTTGATCTTAAACTGCTCACAGAGCTCACTCATCAAATTGTTGTTCAAATTCCTTGCATTATTGGAAATTATGCTTTCAGGAAGACCATAACGACAAATAATTTCTTTCTTGATGAATTTGACTACAACTTCTTTTGTCACATCTCGGTAAGAAGCTACTTCTACACATTTAGTAAAATAATCTATGGCTACCAAAATGAATCGATGCCCATTTTATGCTTTAGGTTCGATAGGTCCTATCACATCCATGCTCTACATAGAGAAAGGCCAAGAAGCTGTCAAAGTCTGCAAATGAGAAGCAGGAGCATAAGTCTTGTCCGAGTAAATTTGACATTTGTGACATTTTCTTGCATATTTAATACAATCTGTCTCTATAGTCAGCCAATAATAGCTAGCTCTTAAAATTTGTCTAGCCATCATGTGCCCATTTGCATGATTGCCACAAACTCTTTCATGAATTTCCTTCATAATCCAATTGGCCTCTCTTCCTTCGACGCACCTTAGGAGAACCATGTCATGGTTCCTCTTGTACAGTATCTCTCCATTTAAGAAAAACTTCATTGCCAACTTGCGGAGGGTGCACTTATCATTTTCTGAAGCATTTGGTGGATATTCTTTACTCTTTATATATTGCTTGATGTCATGAAACCAGGGGTTACCGTCGGGTTCTTTCTCAATACTCATACAAGAAGCTGGGACATCTCTCCTCCCAACTTTAATCGGACGGGCATCCTCATTGAGTTCTAAATTGAACATCACCGCTAATGTGGCCAATGCATCTGCTACTTGATTATTTTCTCTTGGCAAAAAATCAAATGAGATTTCATCAAATTCTTGTGACAATTGTGTTATGAGTTGTTTGTAAGGCAACAACTTAACGTCTCTTGTTTCCCATTCTCCTCTTGGTTGATGAATTACTAGCATAGAATCCCCAAAAACTTTAAGTTTCTTAACCTTCATATCAATAGTAGCTTGGACGCCCATCGAGCATGCTTCATACTCGGCCATATTATGTGTGCAGTCAAAATATAATCTAGCAGTAAGAGGGTATAGTTCCCCTTTGGGATATCAAAATAGCCCCTATCCCATGACCTAACTCGTTAGAGGCACCATCAAACATCATGGTCCAAGTTTGTGGGTCTAAACTTTCCTCACTTGCGGTTATGGTGGAGATATACTCATCTGGAAAATCGAACTTCACCGGTACGTAGTCATTTATAGGTTGTTGAGCTAGGTGGTCGGCCATAACACTCCCCTTAATGGCCTTTTGAGTCACATAGACAATATCATATTCGGACAAGAGAACCTGCCACCTTGCAATTTGACCGAGAGAGACGGCTTTTCAAAAATTTACTTTATGGGGTCCATCTTTGAAATGAGCCATGTGGTATAATACAACATGTATTGTCTTAGACGTCGAGCAGCCCAAGCTAGAGCACAACAAGTTTTTTCTACTTGAGAGTATCTAGTTTCGCAATTGGTGAACTTCTTACTTAAATAATATATAGCACGTTCTTTCCTGCCTGAATCATCATGCTGCCTCGATACACATCCCATTGAGTCTTCAGTCACTGTGAGATATAAAATAAAGGGTCGTCCTGGAGTTAGTGGCACAAAAACTAGAGGGTCTTGCAAATACTGCTTAATCTTATCAAATGTTGTTTGACAATCTTCACTCCATACCCCATCGTTGTTCTTGCGGAGCAATTTAAAGATGGGTATGCAAGTTGTTGTTAAGTGAGATATGAACCTTGCGATGTAGTTGAGTCGTCCTAGAAATCCTCTGACTTCTTTCTGCGTCCGTGGAGGTGGTATCTCTAAGATTGCTTTGACTTTATCCGGGTCAACTTTAATATCTTCTTGGCTTACTACAAAACCCAGGAGTTTTCCAGTGGTTGCCCCAAATATGCGTTTGTTGGGATTGAGTTTCAATTTGAACTTCCTCAATCGATCAAACAGCTTCCTTAAAATAGTTGTGTGCTCCTCGCCCTCTTTTGACTTGGCAATCATATCATCCACGTAAACTTCAATTTCTTTGTGCATCAAGTCATGAAAGAGAGTAACCATTATACGTTGGTAGGTTGCCCCAGCGTTTTTTAGTCCAAATGGCATAACTTTGTAGCAGAAAGTTCCCCATAGCGTAATGAATATGATTTTTTCACGATCTTCAGGTGCCATCTTGATCTGATTGTAGCCTGAGAACCCATCCATAAAGGAGAAGGTTGAGAACCCAGCAGTATTATCAACCAACACATCGTATGAGGAAGCGGGAAGTTATCTTTTGGACTTGCACGATTCAAGTCTCTATAATCCACACACATTCTTACTTGTCCATTTTTCTTTGGTACAGGGACAATGCTTGCCACCCACTCAGGGTAATTAGATACTGTAAGGAATCCTGCATCAATTTGCTTCCTTACTTCATCTTTTATCTTGATCAACATATCCGGCTTCATCTTCCGTAACTTCTGTCTCACCAGCTTGAACTCTGGGTTGATCAGCAATTTGTGCACTACGATGTCTGTATCTAAACCAGGCATATCTTGATAGGACCAAGTAAAAACATCAGCATACTCATGAAAAAACTCTATCAACTTTTTGCGATTCTCTGAAGACATATTAATGCCTATTTTAATCACTTTGGCTTCGGCTTGTGATCCCAAGTTAATTGTCTCAGTTAATTCTTTATGGGGTCCCAACATCTTTTCTTCTTCTTCTAGCATTCTCAATAACTCAGCAGAGGGTTCCTCATCTATTTCCTCATCAGACTCGATATTGTATATAGGTGTATCAAGCTCGTATTTCTAATCATTATCGCATTCAATCTCAGTATTACTGCTTAAGACATAATAAAGGAGAAAAGAAAAGAAAAGAAAACAAATGAATAAACTGGCCCAGAGAATAGTAGAGCAAAAAAACAAAATGAATGAACTCAAACTTTTATTGATATGGAAGAATTATAAACAAATAAT
Organism: Momordica charantia; assembly: GCF_013281855.1. Lineage (NCBI taxonomy): Eukaryota > Viridiplantae > Streptophyta > Magnoliopsida > Cucurbitales > Cucurbitaceae > Momordica > Momordica charantia. Next base: position 12,670,637 of record NW_028275159.1, on the reverse strand, counting down.
ATGTCTGGATGGAATGTACAAGAAATAGAAAATTAATTTAATTAATTAAGAAAATGAGGGGAAGAAAAAAAAATGGACAATTACTTTGATTTATTATTTACAAAAGACGGTAGCTATAACATGCTTCAATTGCTCAGCTCGAAACCGTCTTGGCACGGGTAGACAATGTTGGTGTGTTGCCCTAAACTCGTAGTTTGTATTTTGTGTAAAAACAAATGTATATTCAATAAAGTTTTATTCAATAAATTTGTTGTTGAATTCATAGCATTGCATTGTCCAAAATCCAATAAACTAAACATCCGAGGTTATTTTAGTGTAACCGGGACAATATATGTACTGGGTATATATTTGATATACCCCTGATATACGAGGTATATATTTGATATACCCTGATATACAAGTGGATAATGTCCCGTGAATAACCTAAAGGGTCTATAGTATATGGATAAGACTGGGTACCTTATCCTAACAACACTATGGATACGGTCCACTCTGTAAAGGTTACAGACGACTTGATCCAGGTCGTTCGTGTGGAGACATGCGAGTGGGGGTATCCTATACAATGAGTTTGTATAAGACCGGACCACAAAATAGCCAATCCTTAGATGTAACACCGTTAACTAATAGATTGTTGTTTCTTAGGATGACCAGGCAACTCATTCTCAATCCTGGGTGAGTTATGGACTCCTGCTCGCAATGGCTTGTCCTTTGATCTGTATGGGTGAGAGTAGCCCGAGTTGCCGACTCAATATTCCTATCATTTTGGGGACGAGATCGAGTGGGGAGCTGGAAACATAACTTCACATGATGAAATTCACTCCTCTCCGACTTTAGGGGAGTAGATGAGTGTTCCCTTAAATGCTGATTCCAGGACTTGAACAAGGGGCCCCACCCTCTCATTGGCCCGAGAGGGACTTCCGGTTATTTGTCGGACCATAATAGGGTTGTTCATTAGAGGAGCAGTGGTATTTAAGGAGTAAGATGTAACTTAGGGGTAAAACGATAATTTGACCCAACTTGAGTTACGAGCACTCGTGAAGAATTGACTCGTCATTAATGGTCGTATATCCATGGACATGAAAACATTCTGCAGTGAGAAGAGTGCAACTGCGGGTCTTTAGTGGAATGACCTGTAGTTAACGGATGTTGATTAACTCGGTCAATGAGTTTGACAGCTTAATCTCGTATCGTTGGAGCTTCGGATTTGTAGGTCCATTAGGTCCCCTTGCTAGCTCATAACGGGTGCAACAAGGATCAAGTTTTTGGAAGAATTTGAACTGTTCAAATGTAATAAGGGATTATATGTATATTGATACATTATAATATATAGTTAATTCTAAATTAAAACTATATATTATGAGAGAAATTATTTGAATGAAATTCAAATAAAATTAATATGAATAAGATTCATATTAAAACTATAGGTTAAAAATAATGTGCATAAAATGTACCTTAAAACTATAGGTCATATGAGAGAAATGCTATAAAATATGATTCTATTTATGTGATAAATAATTAAGTGTTATATATTAATTAATTATTAATTAGATTAATAATTAATTAATATTTATTAATTAATATGATTAATTATTTATATATATATATATTAATTAATTATTATATATAGATATATATGTTATATATTATTAATATTAATAATATTATTAAACTCCCCTGCAAATTTGCAGGGGAGTGAGGAGTTAATATGACGTGAGGAGTTACCCCACGTCATTCTTCTTTCTTTTTGGATTACAGAAGAGTTCTGCAATGTTGGGTACAGAAGAAAAGAAAGAGAAAGAACTCCCATCTATTCTCTCTCAAGCTCTCTCAAACTCTCCGTCTCATTCCAAAGAAACGCTCCCACAAGCATGTTCTCGTAACCCAAGAGGATAGTAAGGAAGATCGTTTGGTGGTGTTAGAGGGGAATTCGTTGAAGAAAAGTTCTTCAAAGGTATAATTTTTCCCCTGTTTTTCCTTCTTGCACCGCTCCGGGATTCACATCCCTTCAGACAAAAGGTCCGACTTGCTCTCTTTCTTCTGTCACTACTGCCACTGCAGAGCTCTCATCGTACTCTTGATGGATTATGCCGGCACTTCTAAAAGAGTGGTTGAGACGTGGAACAATCCTCCTAGGGTAATCACGCTCCTCATTCTCAAATCTTGAGAGTCGTTTTGCTTTTTCCAAACTCCGCACTCTAATGATGTAGCCTCTACTTGGTTTATACCTCAACCCGAACTTCTTTGTATTCTTAGCCATTTTCAGCAGCTTGTCTAAGCTCCCATTTTCTCCTTTAAAGGTGGCCTCTAAAAGTCGTGGCTTAGGTATTCCAAACTTCCCATGTAAAGTTGTAGCATCTGTAATCTCGAATGATTGGAATGAAGACTCAAAAGCTTCTTCTACTGCTTCAACGTATGGCATCGAAGCAAGCCTTGAGACTAGAATGTCTTCTAGTTCCGATATGATCACTAACTTTTGGTCAACCGCAAACTTAATTTTCTGATGTAAAGTGGATGGAACTGCTCCTGTCGAATGTATCCACGGTCGCCCCAGCAAGAAACTATAAGCTGATGTGATGTCCATAACCTGAAATGTTATGTCAAAGGTGCAAGGACCTATCTGGATCAGGATCTCAATATCCCTAACAACAGTGCTGCAAGCTCCATCGAAAGCTCTTACTATCACAGTACTAGGTCTCATATGGGACATATCAACCGGTAACTTCTCTAGCGTGGATCTTGGCATTATGTTTAAAGAAGATCCATTGTCCACAAGGACTTTTGCTATTAGGAAGTTTTTACACTTAACTGAGATATGGAGAGGTTTGGTATGTCGTGTACTCTCTGGTGGTATCTCCTCATCTGTAAAAGTGATGGAGCTAGATGCCGTTATATTCCCCACAACGTTGCTCAAATTATCCACGGTGATGTCTTGTGAAACGAAAGCCTACTTCAAGGCCTCCAACAGTGTATTTCGATGCGCTTCAGAGGATAACAGTAAAGATAATATAGAGATCTTTGCGGGTGTCCGACCTAATTGTTCAATAACTTTGTATTCACTTTGCTTCACTAGCTTTAGAAAATCTTGAGTCTCTTCCTCGGATACGGATTGTTTAGGACTTGCATCCTTTACAACAATTGCCTCCACCAGTTCATCACAAATATCCTTGTTGAGTTTGGTCTTCCCTTTCTTATCTTCCTCTGCTTTTTCCTTCTTCTCACTTGCTTTCTCTTTATTCTTTTCACTAGCGGGCTCATTCACGCGCTTTAGCAAGCTATCCGGTGTATAACATCTCTCAGTTCGTGTCAAACCTCTTACTCTGGTGATATTGTCAATTGGGAGTGAAGGAGATGATACCTCTTGCCCTACAGTCACCTTTCACTCATATCTCCAAGGCACTGCTTTGGAACTTTTATACTCGAAAGCAGCTGGGACCGTGATAGTGATTGGTTTCCGACTGCAGCTGGGTGCATCTAGCTTTTCACAGTAAAAAATGGTGAGAGGTTTTGGCTTAAGAGAATCACTTGAGCCCTCAGCAACTAAGATATCTTCCACGACATTTGTCCTTTTCTTCAGTTGAGATTTTGTAACAGTAAGGACTTTTGAGTCTAACAACTCTTGAACTCTCTTTTGAAAACGGTTGCATTGCTCAAGGGAGTGACCTTTTGCCCCAGCGTGGAACGGGCACGTCTGACTTCCATCATACTCTTTATACTTGAGGTTTGGGCATAGGTACTCCACTGATACATATCCACTACCCAAGAGATTTTCAAATAGTTCCTCCAAAGGGATTGTAATATCGCCAACCTTACTCTTCGACTCGATCCCTTGGCATTCGATTGCATTTATTTAGACATTCTGATGATTCGGCGGCAGATTCTTACTTACATCAGGCCCATTTTCTTTTTTAAAGTTCAACCAACCTACCCTAATCAAAGCTTGAACTCTGTATTTCAATGCAGTGCAGTTCTTTGTTGAATGTCCTATGGCTCCTGCGTGATAGTCACAACGAGCATTCGCATCATACCATCTTGGGTATGGAGGCTGGATCAGATCTACAGGTACAGGTGCCAGCTGATTATTTTGAAATAACTGAGGCAGAAGCTCAGTATAAGTCATGGGGATTGGGTCAAACTGGGTCTGTTTACGTGCCCCTCTATTAGTCTGCTGCCCTTGAGTATAGAATGTATTATACTGCTGACCCCTAGGTTGGAAATTTTAACTGGCCGGGGGTCGAAAATTTTTAAAGGAATAAGGGGAGTAATTTGAAGTTGCATTATTCACAAATGGTTCATTATACCCGTATGGTGTTGGGTAATAATATGGAGTGTATCGCGGTTTCCGACCGTATGGTTGTTGTTTCCAAGAGTGTCAGTCTGCTCCCACCATTTGCACCTCACCTTTCTTCTTGGAATGACTTGCCTTTTTGCAGCTAATAACTCCTCAGTAGTACTGGTTATTTGCCCGTGTTTAACCCCGTATTCGATCGTTTCTCCGATGGTCATAATATTAGAGAAATTTGTGGAAGCGCTTCCTATCATCCGATCATAGAAAGGATGTTTTAGGGTATTGATGAACATGGCAGATAGCTCCTTATCCGTTAAAGGAGGTTGGACTTGAGTTGCTGTGTCCCTACACCTTTGAGCATACTCCTTAAAGCTCTCTGTACTCTTCTTCTCCATCCTCTGTAAATCTAAGCGATCTGGAGCCATGTCTATGTTATGCTTATATTGTTTTAGAAAGGAGTCGACCAGATTCTTCTACGAGCCAACGTGAGAGCTATCTAACTACATGTACCAACGAGAGGTCGAACTAGATAAACTATCTTGAAAGTAGTGTATCAACAATTTGTCATTTTGAACGTACGTTGCCATCTTCCTCCAGTACATTATAAGATGATTCTTAGGACAAGAAGAACCATCATACTTCTCAAACTCTGGCACCTTGAATTTTGGAGGGATGACTAATCCAGACACCAAGCATAATTGTGAGGCATCGATGTTGCCAAAAACGTCCGTCCCCTCTACTGCTCTTAATCTTTCCTCAAGAACTTCGAACTTCTGGTTACTGGGGGCACTTTGTCCGACTGGGTCTGTCTTGGTTGGGTGACCACCTAGATTAAGGACTGTAGGGGGTGACATCATTTGCTCGAGCTCTCGAAAAATGATGTTGGTTGGGATTTGCTGAGCTCCCTTAACAAAGGGATGCAGATACTGACCAACCGCGACGTCATACAGAAGGCTGTACGTTGTATATTGTGGCATGAAACCCTCTGCCACTGGCCTAAGAGGTGGACCGTACCCAGGTGGATAAGGCGGGGTTTCTTGCCCCTCATGGATAGGGTTGCTAGATGTAGCAGGATCCGCAGCCGTTTTGCCTTTTTCCAACGCGAGGAGGATGACATCTAACTTTTCGCGCAACTCCTCTATATCTTTCCTTGTTTTCTCCTGCTCGGCTTTTGGATCTTCCATCATTAATCTTGCCCTGTGTCTGGTACGGTAAGTGCGATGTGGTGCCAGTGAGCGAGCTATCTTGAACAATCCCTTTTGTTTTTTAGAAAAATAGAAGACAGAAAGAAAGAGAAAGAAAACCATAAATAAATAAGTTCGTGACTTTATTATAAATTGGATAAATAAATAAATGAAGATTACAAGAAAACAACAATTATGCCAAATTCGAACCCCAATGCTTAAATCATGAAATTGAAAGTACATTAAAGCAGAGTGTCAATAAAATTGTCCCCAATGCTCTAGATCTCGCTGAAGTTTGCCCAAGAACTTAAGTGTGCTTTTGCCATTCGGCTGTGTAGGGGCAATAGCAGACGTGAGAGCTCGTGCCTCTTCAACTAAACCATCTGCCCTACGGGCTGCCTGTCTGACTTGGATGAGCACATGTTCTGAATTATGACGCAACAATGTGCTATCGCGCCTCACATGATCTAATTCATACCCCACTTGGTTTTATTGTTCCTTCATATGGGCATAATCATGCATTAACTCGTCAGCAGCATTATGGGTTTTATCGAGATGGCTTGAAAGCGCCTAAACAGTTTCCCTTAATCTTTGATTTTCTTGAGCATACTGAGCTAACTGTACTTCTTTCTCCTCTAACACAATGGCTTTTTCACGAAGGGACATGATTTCTGTTTGTAGAGAAGACATTTGTTGTGATATTTGATTGTCTCGCGCCCTCAAAGCTGCTTGTGAGCTTTCTTCATACTTTCTTCTGTTGGGGTCCTGAACCTTTACTTCTAGCGGTTTGTTTTCTTTCCCTTGGTAACCGACCTCTCTTCTTGCCACTGTAATTCCAACTCAATGCTTCGAGGTAGATTTTGATTGAACTCTAGTTGTAGTCTTTCTTTAGCTGATGTGGGATTCCCTTCTCACAGCTCGTATTCTATCATGCGAACCTTCCGCTGAGTGGATTGATTTGGGCTCATTTCAAAAAGAATTCTCCTAGTGAGAGCCTCTAGCTTCCCTTTGCCCTTGTCGGTTGGTAGGAGAACCACAATTTTTCCTCTACTCGAATGCCACTGTTCGTATCCTTCAAATATATTATCGTAGTAATTGCCACTTTGGATTCTGACAATCATCTTCCACGCCTTTACGACCTCCTGAATTTTGTTTGTGCAAAACCCAACATCATAGGCAAATTCAGAGTTTAGTGAATAAAACCAAGTTGAATAAGCACAGAGCTAATAGCGATAGCTCCATTTCTTCATTAACGAATCTCTACTGAAGACTCAAGATATATTCTATCGGCAAACATGTGTTTTCTCCTTTCCTTTTCACATGTTTTTCCATCTCACCAGCAGATATCTTCCCTACAAGCAACGATACTACCCTTTTCAACGTAAACCCATCATCATAGGAATAAACCTCAATTTTCTCTTGTAGTGGTATTTGTAAGAGGGTGTGGTATTCCTCGATAGTTGGGGTTATATCCATTGAGCTAAAAGTAAAGCATCTATAGGCCGGATCCCAATGTCGAACTAATGCTCTCAACACTGAGAAGTTTACTCGCACGTACAGGAGCTGCGCTATGTGGCCATATTTTTTTTATGAATTGGGTCTTTCTATCTGGTCTTAAACCTTCCCATAAACGTTTCAAGATATCCAACTGATTTTCTGGAAATGTGCGTCACCATGAGTATGCTGCATGTTCTCTGACCATTGACGGACAATTTCTTGGTCTTGCTCTCTCCACTCTTAGGTAGGAGCCCTAGTGGAACTCATGCTTTAATTTACTGTCAATGTTAATGATTTAAGACTTAGGTCAATTTTGGTAAAATTGGCAGAAAATAAATTTAAAAGGAAAGTTGCGAAACTCTTTTTTTTTATTGTTGTAAAAAAAACGATTATTAAGTGAGAGAATGCATGAGACTCTTTTAAACAAATCACTTTATTAACACCAACGGAAACAAACTAAACAAACAAATAAATAAATAGCAGAAATCTGATGCTAAAATGAGTGTAAAGTTAATGCCTACACAACCTAGAGGGAAGCGGCCCCCAAATCTTCCATACGCTTGCGCGGTATGGTCAACTTGAGTGGAGAATTTCATGCGCCTGCACGAGAACCGAAATTTCACAAAGGTCGAACTACTCAGTCTCCGATCTAATCTGAAAGGTAAAGCCCAGGTAGGAGGCTTGTGTATTTGTGCGAGATGAATATGATGCCAAACCAAATTAATAATACAAAAAAAAAAGAAACAAAGCGAACAAGAAAGAAAAAAAAGGAAATATAATAGGACAATGTAGGATAATATATGACAAAAATAATGGCTTGACTCTCTAAAGGTCCCTAGTGGAGTCGCCAAGCTGTCGCAACGTCATCGCGATGCGGGGCGGCCGACGTCATCCCCTGATGTGTCTCTTTCGAGATTAGGGTTTGGAGTCGCCACCAATCATCTACGAGGTGTGATTGGTCACCTATTTAAAAAAACTTGGTCTACGAAAACAGAATTTTGGTTCGGGAGTCGTTTGAGCGTAGAAAAGGTGTTAGCAACCTATTATATTTGGTCCAAAAGGAAAAAAATACTTTTGTGTTTGATTTTAAATATCCCAAATTTATTGATTCATATTTTGCGATAAAATATGAACCAACAAGCATGAGTGGCGCAAAGACAATTAGAAAAACAAATTATCACCTCGAGAATATTGGAAAGTCCCAATTTCCGTCATTGGAGCTTTCGAAATAATTATTTAAAAATGATTAAAAAATGAAATAAAATTTAATTTGAGGCCCACAGGGATTCGAATTTAAGCCATGAGTATTAATACCCAAGTACCTTGCCAATGTACCAACACCTTAAGATGCAACTTAAAATTCTTTTTTATAATTCAAACTTTTTATTTTTGAATTTTGTTTAAAAAAAATTAAAGGAAAATCCTTTATTTAGAAAGAAGAAAAAAAAAACTTTTATTTAAAATGATAAGTTGGAAAAAACAATGAAAAAAAAGATGAAATAAAGTAAAAAAATAAAATAAAATAAATAATCATTTTGAGGTAAACATGAAGATTTGGACTTGTAACATGGGTCCCTAATGCTTTTGCCACTATGTCATACACAAAGATATGTTATAAAGGGTCATTTTAAACAACAAACTTTATCTTCAAAATTTTTATTAAAAAAAATATTAACGAAAATTTAAAAAAAAAAAACTTTTTATTTTAGGGATTTGAAATTCGTTTAAAAAAAGGATCTCCTATTTAAAATCAAATTTATTTTAAAAAAAATCTCATTCACTTTTTCCAAAACTTAAATAACAAATCTTTACTTACTTTTTAAAAATATTATTTAAAACGTAAAACAAAATCTAAAAACAAAAAATCAACTTAAAAGGAAAGAAGAAAACAAATCTTACTATTTTAAATAAAAATTTTAATTTTCAAAATCTTTAATTTTCTTTCATTTTAAAAAACTTGTTTTTTTTAATAAAAAATTATTAAAAAGGAATTCTCTTTTCAAAGAACATTTTCTTATTATTATTTTTAATAAAAAATACTTGCATTCCTCATAATATAGTTTAAAAAAAAAACGTTTTCTCTTCAAATATTCTGTTTAAAGTTAAAAGATTCATTTTTTCTATTTTCGAACTCACCTTCTTACCTAGGTAGTTTTAAATATTCTCGAAATGTTGTGGGTCGATGAGGTGTCTATCCGAACGGGTTTGCAGGAATTAATTTGTGCCACTGCCGAAGTTGATCGTGGTCGGAGGTTGCTGATGTAGGTGACGAAGAAGAGAAGATAAAAAAAAAAGTGAATGATTTGAATTTTCCTCCCCTCTGTGTGTCTCCCCTGATGTGCTTGCCCTCTCTTAAATATCCACTCAACCCACCCAAAGTAACCGTAAGAGGGAGGAGTCAAGGGAGAAAAAGGAGGGAGAAGAACGTGGATAAAAAACCACGTAATAGGCCTTTGACGAGAAACATAACCAATTTGAAAAAATCAAATAAAAAAAACCAACTCATTTAAAATTAAATACTTTTCATTTTTAATATATATTTGTTTTAATAAATCAAATTCTTTTCTTTTTAATACATAATCTACTTTAATACTTAATTCAATTAAAACATTACATTAAAACCTTATGATAAAGTAAACTTAGGATAATTTAAACCAAAACAATTAAAATACCACTTAATAAAAAAAATAAAAATAAATAGATAAATAACAAAAATTAAGCCGGACCAAATACGGTGTCTACAAGCGCAGTCCTCTATTACATGCGGTAGTCCGCCTATCCTAAGACCATCTTTGTAGGAGAGCTCTGCAATGCTCAAATAGTGCAGTTACCAGCAAAGCACAAGCATAAACGACTACTGCATTTATGGAATTGAAAATATTAGAGGTCATTTGGTTATACCTTATTTCAAGTTGATATGCGCATGCCCATTTCTCAAAGCCGATGTCTTCAAGGTACTTCTACACTCCAAGGAATCTGACAAGTTGGCCCCAATAGTATCAAAACTTTGATTCCCTGGAGGTCTTCGCTGCTTTATAAAAAAGTTTTTGCATTCCCAGATTTTTTAACTTCTCATTCAATTTCATCCCTTAGTGATGTATGCGGTGACGTGCGCTGCATTAGGAAACACCGTTGATACGGAGTTAGTTATAGTTTAACAGCGGTCAGACACAAAAACCAAACCATCTACACTCCCTATTGAAATCTTAATTTTCTTAAAAACCCATGTCCATGACTAATTGGATTCCTTGTCAACAATCTCGAATGCAAAAGGGTGGATTTGATTGTCACCGTCTATTGAAGAGGCAATAAGTATGACACCCTTGTATTTTCCCTTCAAATGTGCTCCGTCGATCACTAGTACCAGGCGTTTGCAACTTGTAAAACCCCTAATTGAGCAACCTAGGGCCATGAATGTGTACTTAAAATATATGTTGTCCTCCAATTTTATGTAAAAAACGGTGCCTTGGTTCACAGCCTTCAGAGTCTCTTCATACTTATGCAAAGTAGTATATGACTCTTTCGGCAATCCCATCAATAGGTCCAATGTAACTTATTTGCCCCGACATGCCTTTTCGTACTGGATATTGACACCGTAGTTCTTCTGCATATCATTAACAATAATATCTTTAGGCTTGTAACAATAACCAACTTCCACGAAGTTCGATTTTATCAGCTGACTCTCCACCCAACTATCAACTTGTCGATGGTCATGTGTCAGTATCTCTCGTTTTCAACTGTGTTTCTTGAAAAACTTAGAGATGAGGAAGGTGTCCGAACCTTTAATTATTCTTGCACGCAAGCACCATTTGTATCCCTCTTTTGTGCATTTAACGGTTCATAGTAGATTTCTTAACATGAAACTCAAGAAAATTTTTTATCACCAACATGGACAGTTTAAATCATAATTTATTTTTAGATCGGAAAACACTGCCCATTTCAATGTCATCCACCGAGTTATCATTATTACCAGTCATAACAGTCTACTTTAAGGATGAATGCACCCCTAAACTCTTGGACATGGAGCACTCTTACTTATAAAGTGCACTTCAACAACATGTGGTGTTGATGATGGAACACAGTCACAAACATTTTCTCATCCTCAACTTCATTATCATCCTCATTCTCAATAGGTGAGTAAACTTCATCCTCGAGATCATCCCCAACCATCATATACTCATGGTAATTATCATCCTCATCTTCATCCCACTAACCGAAATATTGTTGTTCATTGTCGCCTAAATTGTATGTGACAACATTGTCTGTCAATGGGGTCATTACTTGTACATAAGATGAATGACGAACAGTAAGTAAAGGTAGTGCATAGGATGCAATGGGACAGAAGAAGGAGTATTTTGTCCTACGTAGTATGGATATGAAGAGAATGTTTCAGTTTGAGGATATAAGGGAATATTATGTGAGTTGCTACCACTGTCATGTCTTTCCTTTGGTATCGTAGATACATACAAGGGTACATGCGAGGAATGTGGAGAGCCTCTATGAAGGGATCGAATCCCACACGGAAGCGCACGAACCCTTGTTCTTCGATTTTGTTTTTAGAAAAACTACTAAAAAAAGAAAGCAATGCAAAGAATAAGAGAAAAACCTACCTTTGAAGACCGTTCTTAAAAAACGACAATGACAAACCTCGCACCACCAAAGGATCTTCCCCACTATTCTCCAGGCAAGAATCAGTTTACGAGAACCATCTTTTTGAAAGGGAGGGAATTTTATTTGCAAGAGAGAGCTTTTAAGAGAAATTTAACAACCGCCAAAATGGAACTACTTCCATTTTATAGAAAGGGAGAGGAGTGGGGAGGAAGCAACCTCCACACTTCCTTGCAAAATGCAAGGGGGTAGGTTGTTAATTAATTAACAATACTTGATTAAATTAAATTAAGCATTGTTAATTAATTAAGTAATTTAATAATTAATTAATAATAATAATTAAAATCATATATTTAATTAAAGTTTTATTTGAATCATATTCAAATGTATATCTCTATCGTAACCAATAGTTTTAATGTGAATCTCATTCACATTAATTTTAACCTATAGTTTTAACATGAATCTAATTCATATTAATTATTATTTGAATCTTATTTTAATATAACCCTCATAATAAACAGTTTAACTATGAATGTCAGTCATAATTAACTTTATATTATATTGTATCTATATACATTATGTTAATTGTATTTTATACAATTAAATTGAACAACTCAAATTCTTTCAAAAAAAATTTGATCTTGTTTTACCCATTGCGAACTAGTGGGGAGACCTAATGGATATATATAGATTAGAAACTCCAATGTTATGAGATTAATTGGTTAAACTCATTAACCACCTTAATCAACATACGTTAATTGCGGGTTACTCCACTAAAAACTCACAGCTACACTCTTCTTACTATAGAATATTTTTGTGTCCACGTATATCGACCATTAATGGTAAGTCAATCCTTCTCGAGTACTCGTAACTCTAGCTAGGTCAAATTACCGTCTTACCCCTGAGTTGCATCTTGCTCCTTAAATACCACTGTCTTCTAATAAACAACCTGTTTATGATTCGAAGTCCCTCTCAGGCAAGTGAGAGGGTGGGGCCCCTTGTTGATGTCCCTGAGTCAGCACTTAAGGGCACACTCATCTACTCCCCTTAAGTTAGGAAGGAGTGAATTCCATCTTGTGTAGTTATGTTCGCATCTCCCCACTTGGTCTCGTCTCCAAAATGGTAAGAATGTTGAGTTTGTGACTCGAGCCACTCTCACCTATACGGATCAAAGGATGAGCCCTCACGAGCAGGAGCCGATAACTCACTCAGGATTGAGAATGAGTAGTCTGGTCATCCTTTGAAATAGCAATTTATTAGTCGACGACATTACATCTAAAGATTGGTTATTTCGCGGTCAGGTCTTATACAAACTCATTGTATAGGATACTATCACTCGCATATCTCCACATGAATGACTTGGATCGAGTCATTTGTAACATTTACAATGTGGGTCGTATTCATAGTGTGTCAGGATAAGGTACCCAACCTTATCTATACACTACAAACCCTTTAGGTTATTCCCGGGACATTATCCACTTGTATATCGATGGTATATCAAATATATACTGTCCTGGCCACATGAAAATAACCTTGGATGTTTAGTTTATTGGATTTGGACAATGCAATGATGTAAACTCAAAAACAATTTTATTGAATAATAAAACACAACTTTATTGAATACAAATTTGTTTTTACAAAATTACAAACTACGAGTTTAGGGCAACACACCGAACACTCTAATGAAAAAAATTAAGACTAGTATTATCAAAGATATAACAGTTCGACATTTGGTACTGGAACTCAAATTTGTAGATACATTGTATCAGAATATTGAACAAGTTAGGATTTATTCGAGTAAGCCTAAATATCTCATATACGAGGTCTTTATATGTTATGCCTTCATCTACATCCAAATCTCCCATAACTCCACCTTCATATACAGTTCTTACATGATTCCACTAACCCCTATAGCTAACAAATAGGCGAAGCATTCTGTTCTGCAAGTGACAAAGCACTAGTAAAAAACAATTACAGATGAAAAACCAAGGAAAAAAACAAAAAGTAAACCTCTGGTGGGGGCCACATTTTCCCAAAAAAAATGTAAACTTCAAGAGGGGCCACCATTCCCCGTCCGAGGTGTTTTCAATTACATACCACAGACGGGGAATATGGCCAACATAGATTTTCTTCCTTGACTCCAGTCGAGGATTACAAAAATACACCCAAGCTTTTTCTATACATATAAACCTCGCCTAGAAAAAACATGAACCCCACACGAGGATAGTAATAAAACTGTACAAAAACGAAGAGACAAAAGAAAATCAGTCTCAAATCTTGAAAACAAACTAAACGAAGAGCCAAATAAAAAACAGCTTCTCAGATGTAGCCCATTAAGTGATAATCTTAAGAAAACAACTATATAAAAGAACAGTAGAAGTACTACCTCCTTCAAACTCTTCAAATTGAAGTTACAGTTGAAGCTACTTTCTTCAAACTTTCAAAGAGAATATTCACAATCGAAGTACTTTTTCTTTTTATTCTGCAAAGAGAATGTTCACGATAATGTCTCTTTGTTCTCTAAAAGTATTAATGATGGTACAAATTGGTTGAATAAAACATGATTCGAGGGATATAGTGGTTGGTGAGAATTAAATTTGTGGAATTAAATGTACCCCGGGCGGGTTTTATCACGAACTTGGGCGAGGTTATTTCCAACGGTCATCAATTAAAAGTTAGAGGCGTGGTAGTCATTTCATCTCATTTTGAAAAAGTAGGTTAAATGAGCAAAGTGAAAACAAAATAGATCATTTTTATCAATTTCTCAAATTTTTTCCTTAAATTTTCAATATTGTGTTTAATAGGTTTATGAACTTTTTTTAGTACAACAAATGGGGGTGGGGGAATCAAGCTCATGACCTCTTGGTCATAGATAGGTGTCAATTACCATTGAGCTAGACTTATCTTGGCAGGTCTTTGAACTTTTAGTCATTAAAAAGGAGAAGTGTTGTATCGGTATGACAACCCAAGAGGGGTGAATAAGGTTTAATTACAATTTATAAACTTTTTAATACAATGTGCCCAATTTAAACAAATAAGTAAACTTTTTACGAACAAATAATTTTAACATAAATTAGAAATAAATTTTCAAGCAGCCTAATTAATTTCATTGTAAATATTGCACACAAAACTTGAATAATAAATTCTAATAATTAATTTCATGCAATTTCTAATAAAGAAAATTAATTGCAAAAATTAATAAAATAGAGTTAGAGAAAATGACACCGGAAATTTATAGTGGTTCGGCAAAACTGCCTACTCCACTCCCCAAGCTCCTCTTTGGTATTAAATTTAAGAACACGACTCTTTCCACGACTTAGAGTCCAATCGGTATAATGTTCCTTTTCCAGGAACAAGAATAAACTCGATTCTTTCCACGGTTTAGGATCAAACAGTTGCAACGGTCTTTTTCAGGTTCAAGAGCAACCCTTACAAAGAATATGAAATTTGAAGAACAGACTTACAAACTCTCTAAAAAGAGTGGATACACAAATTTTTGATCACAATTTTATAAGAAAAATTCTTACAAAATAAAGCCCAAAATGGCTTAGAGAATATACAATTGGAAGTACAAATATCTCTCAAATAAAAAATTTCTCTCACAATAAACTATAAGAACATTGAAATTTTGGATAGAAAAACATAAAGAGATTGGACAGAAAATTGGGAGAGAATTGTTGTAAAAATTTGAGAGAATAATAGGTTTAAATAGAGGAGAAAAAGTTGGAAAGAAATTTGAAATCCAAATTGAATTTGGGCCATTAGATCTTTTTAAATGTTAAAAATCGAGTGGAGATTTAATTGAAATAAAATAAATAATAATAATAATAATAACCAAACCTCTCGTACTAACAAAAAAAACCCTCTTCCTTTTTTATTTTCTTTTACTTTTTTTTTTCAATTAATGGGTTGTCATCTCATTTGACTTTTTTTACATGTGATCTAATTTTTTTTCTTTTTTTTAATCTTTTTTTTTCCTATTCATTTTCTTTCATTTCATTTCTTTTCATGTTTCTATTGTTTTTCATCGATACAAATTACATCACATGACCGCCTTCTCAATGACATGCTGTAATGACTCAACTGTCATATCATCCAATTTGTGTATTTTTCTTTTGAGCTTATTTTGTCCATAATTTCTTCACTTGAGCTCCAATTTGGGCAATTCAAAATTTGTTGAAATCATCGTATTGAGCTCGTTGTGGACACTTCAAAATACTAAAACTCGTTGTCAAACAAAATATGTATTATTAGTAAATCATATAATATTATTGAAACTCATAATAAATTTATGTTTTATAACAATAATTCTAACACCAAAAAATAATTAATACCAAGTGTGTTTGTTATAATCAAAATATTAATTAATTAATTAAATTAATTAACCGGCAAAAAAAAAACCCAACAACAAGACCATTGGGCCTTGACAATTTCATTCCACATTTACACACAATTTATGTATTAATTCAATATTATTTAAAGTTGGGAAATCCTTAGAAATGGCTACGCACAGGTTACCGATATGAAAAATGGCAAAGTTTTTCTAAATTGCATCTCATGGCCAAATTTAATTTCCTAAAATTTATGGGAGGTTTATAATTCTCCATTTACCCCTCTACACATTTCATGTTCATGTTGTCCTTGCAGTCTTTCTCCATTTTACCCATCCACATTTTCAGCCTCCCACATTCGACAAATCAAATGTTCAAGCCAAATCCCTAAAATCTCTCCCCAAACTAGCAAGATGATTTGACTTAATATTGAAACCATCATAACTACAAAATCTGCACAATCCCTACAATCTTGTCACAAAATTTAAAACCACCAAATCTACCTATATCATTCAAACTATTTTAAAACTTTATTAATTTCTTTTTAACAAAAATAACTAATTTGATATGCGACAACCCAAGCGTATTGGACTTAGCCACAAACCACTTGAATCCAATCATATAGATGGTTTCAACCCGAAAGGCTAAGAGTTAGACGGATTACCTTTGCAGTCGATTACCTTGAGTAGACAGAATACTCACTATGCTCAAAGTCGGAAACACTCCACGAGTTTGGTGACCAACCAACCAAGCTTGCTCTGAGGGTAAAAATATGGATTCCTAAATTCAACCAAAAACAATATTTGGAGGGGGGGGGGGGGGGGGGGGGATTTGCACACGGCAATGGGTAATAAAACTCTCAATTTTCTATTCAATATCAATCAAAGGTGTCTAAAACAATGGGGGTACAAGCCTATTTATAGGCTAAGACCCATGACCTTTTCAAGGAATGTGTAAAACAAAAATAAACCTAAAAATAAAATAAAACAAATAATTGAAAGATATTTCCTTTAAATTGCCAACTTGCTAATCAAGTAAGGCAATCTTTTCCTTAAACTAGTTTTGATAAAAATCAAATAAACTAAGGGAAAATCAAATAAAGATCTTTTTCCAAAAAAATTGAAAATACTTGCTAAAATTAAAAAGCAAATAATAAAAAAATAATTCCTTGAGTTCTTGGAACAAATAAAGAAAGCATTTTCCTAAAATGTTCCATGAGTGAGTGGCAAGGCAATGGTTTTGGCGCCAAAGGTGGGTGCCAGAGGGGGCCGGCGACATCAATCGATGAGGGCACCTATGCAGTTGGGGCCGTGCTTGAGTGCTGGCGGTAGGCGAGGCATGGCGCAGGCAATAGGGACACTGGCGGCAGGCGGGGGCGCACTTGGGGGTGCTGGAGCAATGCGATAGAGCAAACACGCAAGCCGTGTGGCACGCGCGATAGGATCGTGTGGTATGAGGCATGCAGGTGGCACAGCTTAGGCTAGCAGTAGGGGCGTGCTCGCAAGGGCGCTGGTGACAGGCAGAAGCATGTAAGCGCGCAGGCACGGGTGGCATGTGCTGGGCAGGCATGCACGTGGGCAAAGGTAGGTGACTGGAGGGTGCGCACTGCTGGGGCAGCATGCGAGCAAGCAATTGAAGTGAGCAGGCGCGCGGGCATGTGCTGATGCGCATCAAGGGGCATGCGCATGTGCGAGTGGATGGCGCACACAGTTGAGGTAGTAGGCAGGCGCTGGTACATGTCCGAGAGGATGTGCACGTGAGGCGTTTCACAAGATGAAAACGCGCGCGTGAAGGGCGCTGGTGTGGTGCAAGGGCTGCCGAAGGCACTGGCAGATGAGCGTGGGGTGACGCATTGGGAGGTTAGCCGGTTGTTGATGTTGTAGGCGGGTGCACTATGGACGTTTATTGTGCAATGGTGCTCTCCTCTTGGCTTGATTTTGTTCCAAGGACTTCTTACCAAATATGATCATATTATAATTGATTAGTAAACTCCACTTCAGCAATCTTAAATATGGTGTCTCTTTAATATTCTTACACAAGGTGTCATCAATCCCCACCCATTTTTGTTAAATTTTTTGAGGAATTAAACCAATTAACGCGGGAACACAATGCAAGCATTCCTAGTCACGGTTTTACATGATGGAAGTTGGGAGGAGCACGACAATTATCAAGGGTTTAGTACTGTGGCAGGAAGTAAATCCCGCAGCGGAAACAGGGATCTTTGTTCTTGAATTTTGAGGAATAAAATCACAAAACGAAAGGAAAATACAGGGGAATTGGGTATTATCTTTAACGAACAATTCTTCAACAAACTCAATTGACACCACCAAATGATCTTCCTTGCTATTTTTTGGGTACGAGAATGTGCTTGTGGGGGCCAAGATTGGGAGCCAAAAAAAAGGGGATTAGAGAGAGATTTCTTTTTTTTTTTTTTATGTTTCAACAAAAAGAAATGCAAACTGCAGCAAGGATGACGTAGGGAGTTATCCCACGTCATCACTAACCTCCCACACCCCTGCAATTAAGCAAGAGAGTGTGTTATATTAATATTAATATTATTTAATATTAATTATATTAATAATAAATAATAAATAATTAATTTATTATTAATCTAATTAATAATTATATATATATATATTAATCAAATAAATAATTAACACTTAATTATTTAGAATCATATTCTAAAGTATTTCTTTCATATAACCTGTAGTTGTAATGTACACATTATTTTTAACCTATAGTTTAAAATGAATCATATTCATAGTAATTTTTATTTGAATCTCATTCAAATAATTTATCTCGTAATATAGTTTCAATTTAGAATTAACCATCTATTATAATGTATCAATATACATACATTTAATCCCTCGAGCAATTTGAACATTTCAAATTCTTCCAAAAAACTTGATCTTTGTTTACCCGTCGTGAGCTAGCAGGGGGACCTAATGGACCTACAGATCAGAAGTTCCAACGATACGAGATTAATCGGTCAAAACTCATTGACCGAGTTAATTAACATTCGTTAATTATGGGTCACTCTACTAAAGACCCGCAGTTGCACTCTTTTCACTGCAGAATATTTTCGTGTTCACGAATATACAACCATTAATGACAAGTCAATCCTTTACGAGCGTTCATAACCACAGATGGGTCAAATTGTCGTTTTACCCCTGTGTTACATCTTACTCCTTAAATACCACCGCTCCTCTGATGAACAACCCAGTTATGGTCCGACCATTAACCGAAAGTCCCTCTCGAGCCAGTGAGAGGATGAGCCTCTTGTTCAAGTCCCGGAGTCAACATTTAAGAGAACACTCATCTACTCTCCGAAAGTCGGGGAGGAGTGAATTTCATCTCGTGAAGTTATGTTCCCAGCTCCCCACTCGGTCTCGTCCTCAAAATGGTAGGAATATTGAGTCAGCAATTCGTGTCACTCTCACCCATACAGATCAAAGGACGAGCCCACACGGGTAGGAGTCCATAACTCACTCAGGATTGAGAATGAGTTGTCTGGTCATCCTATGAAATAGCAATCTATTAATCAACGACATTACATCTAAAGATCGGCTATTTCGTGGTTCGGTCTTATACAAACTCATTGTATAGGATACCCCCACTCCCATGTCTCTACACGAATGAGCTGGATCGACTGTAACATTTACAAAGTAGGTCGTATCCATAATGTTGCAAGGACAAGATACCCAACCTTATACATATACTATAGACTCTTTAGGTTATTCTCGGGACATTATCCACTTGTATATCGAAGGTATATCAAATATATACCAAGTATATATACTATCCCAGTTACATTATAATAACCTTGGATGTTTAGTTTATTGGATTTAGACAATGTAATGCTATGAATTCAACAACAAAATGATTGAATAAAACTTTATTGAATATACATTTGTTTTTACATAAATACAAACTACAAGTTTAGGGCAACACACCCAACATACTAGGCACGTTTCAATTCCATTTGATTCCACCCTACAAAAATTCACTGAATATATCTCTAGAGATCTTCATTTTTCAAATGGTAAAAAATTACATGACTTTCACTGTAAAAAAATGGTGCTAGCAAGTTGATAATTATGAGGCTGTCAGTAGATAGGGATGTGATGTGGGTCATATCCTTTTTGTCGGATGTCATGTGTAACGACTACTGCATAGTTGTAGATACTGACCCCATATATAACACCATCTACGGGGGCAGTGGAAGTTCAGAAGCCGCTCAGAATACCGTTTACCTTAAGGGGAAGAAATTTACCTTCATGTACCCTATTGTCCTTGATTGTGCTCCTTCTAATTTCACGTTGGAAGAATTCTCTGTCTTTCAAAATAAATAAGAGTTGAAGAAGGCACTTTATGCTATTGCATTAAAAGGGAGTTTCCAGTTTAAAACCGTCAAATCCAACCAAAAACAGCTGATTGTAAGGTGCATCAAAGAAACATGCAAGTGGTATTGTCGCTCCTTTTGATATGGCGCGCTTTTCATTTTGGTAGGAGTAGATGCTTGCAGGGGCAGGGCACTCTTCATTCTTCATTCGAAAGTAATGAATGTTAGGGCAACCTTCTCTCTCTCCATTTTCCATATCGCTCTTTTTTTTTTTTTTTACTTCTTTCAAATGGGAATGCATCACGAGTTGGTCAGGGACAGGTTCCGGTCACTCTTTCGATGCCATGCCATTGTGGTGGCACGAGAACCACTGAATGGGGGCGATTTTCATCTCATCGCTGGCGTGTGGAATACAAGTGCATCCAAGCACAGCCCAGCCAAGAGGGTCCAAGATTGCTTCGTTGAATGGGCTGGCCTTTGAGAGAAGTAGAATGTTGGGTTAGCTCACTGCCCCCCCCCCCCCACACAAGGTACATCTTGTGCCGCATTCCTTGGGTGATCCCTTGCTCTCACGTTCGAGTTTTTGCTCGTCATTTAGGCTGGTGAGTGAGCAGGCGAAGCGCGAAGGGGATGGATGTCTGAACGGTTGAAAGAGTGATGGTAAATTATGGATTATTAGAAAACTTGTACAGGATCACACGTGTTCGATTGACGTTGTTCGTAATCACCATAAGCAAGCAACAACAACAATGATAAGCGAATGTGTGAAGACAATGTTAAGCATGAACAATGGGAGGCACTGTAGTCCACAAGCATAATTGATTATATTTGGAAGAAGCACGAAGTCAATATTAGTTATGACAAGACTTGGAGTGGAAGAGAGAAGGCTGTAAACTCACTAAGAGGGTCACTGGAACAGTCGTACACTCATCTCGTCGTTTGCAGGGAGGTTGATCGATAAAAATCTAGGCATCGGACTTGCCTCTACTTACTCTGCCTTTAGCCAGTCTATATGCGTATTTACTCTATGTATTTTTGCAGGGACGTACACAGCCCACGAGGTTGATGGTGATGGGAGGTTTAAATTTTTCTTTATGAGCCTGGCAGCATCAATAGATGGATTGAAACACTGCTTGCCACCGTTTTCGGTCGATGGCACATCCCTAAAAAGTAAATTCCAAGACACTCTAATGATGACCTGTACTTTTGATGGGAACTCCCAAATCTACCCATTGGGTTTCGCTGTTGACTCGGAGACTGATGCATCCTTGGAATGGTCTTTTCAGAATATGAAAGCAGAATTTGGAGAACTGGAAGATTTATAGTGTCTGATTGTCACAACAGCATAGAGAAGGGAGTAAACAGCGTATATGGTTCTATACACTATGGTATCTATGTATGTCATTTGTTAAAAAACCTTAAACAACGACATAGATGTAAACCTATTGACCGATTATTTCATAAGTATACGAACTCATAAACATTTGATGTTTTTTAATTTTATATGAGACAATTGGAACATATAGTACCATCTATTATAGGGGAGTTTCAAGAAATAGGCTACCATAAGTGGGCTCGTGCATTCTCAGTGAAGAACCAATATGCCTTCATGACAACAAATATTTTCGAGAGTTTGAACTCCACCCTAAAAGAAGCTCGTGAGTTACCAATTACATCTCTTTTGGAAAGTATAAGAGATCTTTTACAGAAGTGGTTTTATCAACGAATGTCATTTTCTAATTTTCAATGAGTAGATATCACCCCATGGGTTGTGAAAGTACTACTTGCATCCTTGAAGGAGAGTTGCACAATAGATGTAAGATTTAATTCCACAGCATTTTGTCCACTTTTTTTTTGTTTCTTCGCGTTTTTTTATTGATATATTGCATATGTCATTTTATAGATATACCCAGTCAATGACCATCAGTTCGAAGTCCAAGTATAGAGCAACCACTTTAAAGTCCATATTCTTAATCATACATGCACATGTAGACAATGAGACTTAGACTTGATCCC
The DNA here is from genome assembly GCF_013281855.1 of Momordica charantia. Lineage (NCBI taxonomy): Eukaryota > Viridiplantae > Streptophyta > Magnoliopsida > Cucurbitales > Cucurbitaceae > Momordica > Momordica charantia. The sequence goes on along the minus strand of NW_028275159.1, from coordinate 12,648,374 downwards.
ATGCCCACATGCATGTCTTGCTATTGGTTGGAGAGGGTTGGATTTAAATACATTTGTTCGTGATTTCTATCAAGTTCCAACATTGCAATTATTATACCAGGGTGATGAATCCAATTGGTCAGACTTACAACATTGTCTCAACAGTTGGTCAAGATGAGACAGACATCCTCCCTCCAAATGTAAAGTGCTCTGCTGGTAGGCCACGGAAAAAGAGACTTGTTACTCTTGTTCAAAAGAGATCGACAGTAAAATATGGTAGATGTGGTCAGTAAGGACATAATCGAAGACAGTGAAAAAACGCACTCTGACATTTGTTTTGTTCCTTGTCTCTTTAATGGTAATATTTACTATCATTTTGATAATAAATAGTGAGGGTTATTTTATTAGTTGTTTCCAGTCAACAATTACACCATCACCAATTTGGGGACCGGATAAGGTCATACAATCAATTACCTTATATAAGTTGTGTTTCGGTAACATAATATTATTAAAAAATCCATATACACAATATATATATATATATATATATATATGTAGTTACTCCATGGTCAAAAGGAAGCATATAAAATCAGCATGAGAGAATCCAACATTTGGTCATGAAATGCAATCAGACATAGGATTAAACTGTCCATACACCATATAAGTACGTAGTTACCCCACTGTCAAAATAAGTCATAAATAAGTTACAACAAGTAGTAACTTCCCGATTTTGCAAGTCAAAAATAAGCAACAGGAAAAAAAAGCAAATAATAAAGAAAAGATCAAAAGAAAACATAAAAAATTACCATAAGAGAGATCCTGCCTATGGTTATCAAATGCAACCAGATATAGGATTTATCTGGCCATACACAATATATCTATGTAGTTACCACATCTTCAGAAGAAAACATAAAGGAAGCTACAAGTAGTAACAACTTCCTGATCTTGCAATTCTAGGATAGAAGCCAAACAAAGTTGGTTCATATATAGTCTAAAATAATAGCCAAAAAAAGCATAAACAAAGTCTGTCCATATGTAGTTTAAATAAAACATAATCCAAGTCTGGCAAAAGTGAATGTTCTAGAAATTTTCAAGCATAAGTGTGTCACTCTCGCCTTGGGATTGGCTTAGGAGTTCAAACGACGGGTGATGGTATCTCCTTGGTGTCTTCTCTTGCATAATGCTTTGTCCCTTCACTGCATTTATACATATTCTCGTAGCAATATTTTTTGTGGAACCCTCCACCTTTTTCATTACTGAATCACGGGGCAATAATTCTTTTTTCTTTTTTCTTTTTTCTTTTTGCATTTTTATATTAGTGTTCACCTAAAAATTCAAATAAACCATATTACCATGACAGCGCATGTAGTTAACTACATTTACAGTTAGGACAATTATGTATACAATACCTCTTAAAGTGCCAACCTCCCTTCTGAAAGTCGAGCCTCATCGGGAAGTACTTGATCCTATATTTTTATCCTTATAGCGTATCATTTCTAAAATGTCAAACCAGTTTTAAATAATAATTTCATATAGTTATAGGATTACTCACTCGTTGCAAATGATTTACTCTTCTACAAGCTGCTGTCTTTGGAAGCTTAGTGTGTCTAAGTTTGGATGTATCCTGCATACGGTAGGATTACATGAGTAGACGTTTCATTTTATATAGTCTATACATCTAAATAAAACAAAAGATCACATTTCCCACCGCTGCCCCTCCTAGTTGGGTCATCTTCATCTTCTCAATAATTTTATCCTCATCAATACATCTTATGACCTCATTGGCTTCTTTTTCAGAAACCATTCTTGCATCAGTTCTCGGGGTGGCACTCGCTCGGATACCCTGCATAACTGCAAGGTGTGGTTGTCTTTGTCCACCTGTAGGATCTTCTTCATCATCTTTCCTCTGCATAGCTGGGGCTTTTTCTTGGTGGTAATCATTAATTGGATGGTCATTCTTTTTTTCTTTTTTTTTTTTTATCTTTTTGAGCTTCTAGAGTCCCAAGCTCATTTGTAAATGATGATGTCCTCTGCAACATTACAACCTTCATATATCAAGATGAGGCTGTAATAAACATACGGAGTAGCTAATTACATTTACCTTATAGATAGTTTCGAATGCACTTCCCACGTTCACATCACCTCTCATCATAAACCTATCGAGTCTGTCATTCTCCAGCCCAGCACTTGTTTTCAATTGTTCAAGAATCATATTTAAGTTTGTCATAATGCCATCAAGCTTCCCTGAAAATTCCTTCTGGGTATTTACAATTTCATCCTACTTATTTTCAATTGTAGTCAAACGCTCATTTATACCTATTGCACTCCCAAATTCTGGGGCTTGGACCGCCCCCATTGTTGTTCCATCTTGATCTTCGAGAAATGGCACCATATATGCCATGGTCAGTTCCTCTTCAGTTGGCACCAATGGCACCACTTCCAGCTACACAAAAAAGTGAGGTATTTAGTAATTTAATCAGGTTGACAGTACAATTTATTCTAAAAAAGAGTAACTAGAACATTACCGTTGGCGAGCCAAAAATCGTTGCAGCCAATTCATTTCACTCTGGCTGTAGTTCGACTTCCCAGTTGACCATTTGTAGAGTGCCATACCTAATTCTCCGTGGGGTACTAAGTGAAGGTATCACCTCATACGCCCACACTATCAGCGCAGATATAAATCCACCCATCCCTACGCATGTTAGCCCTCGGCTATCTGGCGCCTTTTTCATGTAGTCAATAAGAAAGTCAAATGCTACCCTCCCCATGGGTAGTTATTGAATATTTCTTCATCGTCTACCATTAGGATGTGGTCCATATCTACATGTACGGAGTTTTTGTATGGCAAAAGAAAACTCTCTAAACAATAGAGCAAGGTCATCTTCACCATATCATCTTCATGTGCATTCTTGTTAACCTTGAAAGCAAGGTTTAGGTGTTTCCTTGTCACGGACTTCACAGTTCAACTCTGTCACTATGGCAAATTCCTTGATTCCAAACTTTAATATCTTCCCCCCAATATAGAAGTTTAATTCTGATGACTTTCTTGGTTTACAAAGGCGTTGGATTAGGTGAAGGAGAAGTTGAGATGACGTTTTGCTAATGGAGAAGTCCAATAAATGGCCAAAACAGGTTTGCCTAAACCTATTTTTCACCTAGGTTTGTTCGAATACTCTTCATAATTCCCCCCTTGCAGCAATGGTTTATTTCAGTGCTCGATTTCTCCTAGAAGCCTTCATTAGGTACATATCATCCTTAACGATTTTAAAATTTGAGTAAGTAAAAAAATAATGGCAGTAGACTAAAAATTATAAACTAAGTAAACTATGTTCAGTACAGTATAAGTTTTGTTATATACGACGTATGAATAAGAAGATACCTCGATTTCATCCTCGTCTCGCTACTTCAGTACACTTGTAGTGTTCTCATTCTGTCCTTTATTCTTATCTTTGTTTGTAACCGTCTTTGTAGGGTCTTTCTTAACAATTATCTGAAAAAAAATTTAGCACATTTATTATGTAGCGTTATTGGGAATTAAATTTTACAGAAACATACCTTTTTTAAGCTGTCTTTTGTGATCTTTTATTTTTTGGCTCGAGGAACTATCTCTTCTGAATCCGTCATTGATTTGTCCTCATTGTCGGAGTTGTTTATCTTGTATTCGTGTAAAAATTCGTTATCATTGTGTGATTCCCCGTCATTTGACTTTTGAACATCCTATTGGAAGGGAAGAAAATATTGGAATGTACAACTATATCCATACAAACCCAGCTTAAAAATCATATTTACCTCGCTCTTTCCATTTGGCCGCCCATGGTTCTTGGTTTTCTTTTTTTCGGTAACCTTTTCACCATTCCCTTTTGTTTTACTCGGTTTATCTTTCCTTTTTTTCACCGGTTCTTCGATTTCTGCTTTGCCACATTTTGACTTTTTGTCAAGCGTCTTTTTAAGTGCATGTGCCTCTATAGTGTCTATCTCGATTATAATATCATGTTAGACAAGTTTGGGTAGGGGAGTTGGGCCCAATGTACATGGGTACCGTTACCACTTAGCATTGACATATAATAAACTTGCCTAACATGATATTTTGTATTTTGTATTAAAAAAACATGATATCTTGTATTTAAAATATGAATGAGGGCTAGGTTAGAAATGAGGGTTTCTAGTTTATATATCGAGTTTTCAATAAGTTGTAGAAATATTAAATTTTCTTCTCTTAACTAACCTAGTTTCTCTTTTAAATTTATGTCAACTCATTTAGTATCATGTTAGGTAAGTTCTTAATGAGCCAATTTCAATACTCATCGGAAAGAATGATATAATTAAAAAATGTTAAAGAAGCTTAAACTCTTTAAATTTTATTGAGATTAAATTGAAAAAATACACCAATACTAAAGACTAAAACATATATTTGACAACTAAACTTTTTCTTCTCAACTTTAAATTTTATCTAATTTGTTGACTCAGTTTCATGTCATGATAAATTATTACTCTAATTCAAACAGAAAGTTAGTTTAAATTTTATGTAATGATGTTAAGACAAATAATTATTATACTTTTTTTTAGTACAAATAATTATTATACTTAAAATTGAAAGGAAACTAAAACTTTTTAGAATAAGACTAAATAAAACATCATTATTAGTTTTTAATGACTACAGTTATAATTTAACTAAAATTTATTGACAAGTGGCTTAAAAAAACTTTATTGACACGATTGTAATATATTTTATTTTACTTATTAAATATAGTTTTAAAGTTCGAATTTAAAAGGAAAACATTCCACATTCAAGGTGGGATTTAGCTGAGGATATGATAAAAATAAGGTGAAATTACCAAATTTGCATCCCTCGTTTTAGAATAAAAGGATTTGATCAAACTTGCGAAACAAAGAAATATTACGTGTGGTGCTAATCACCTTAAGTCAGAACGGGACTTGTATCAAAAGGCAATGAAAGTTAGGTTTCGTAGTGTATCTCTATAGTTCTACTATGAGATATCTTTCTCTATTCATAGCAGTAGTATACTTAATGCTTCTTAGTTATCTTCTTCTTCTGAATTCTTTTGATCGCGAACTTTTTTTATTACAACATATGGGGTGGGAGATCGAACTCATAACCTTTTGATTGAATATGTATGTCAATTATCACTGAATTATGATCGCGAACTTCAAATCCCACAACCCGGTCAGTTGATCATGAACGAATTGTGGGTGGCAACCTAATAGATTAAGTTGGTTGACTGTGGGCCGACTAGCCAGCCCGTGGGCTTATTGGCCCACCTGGTCGGTTGTTGGCAGATTAGCCCAGCCTACTAGCCAACCCATGGATGGTTGGGTGGGCCATGGATTGACCACTCAACCATATGGTGGCCTTGGTTGTTTCATTCTTAGGTGTCCAACTCTTCGAGACCTGAACCATTAATCTGCCTCCTTAATCTTGACTCATGCGGCTCATTTGCACGTTTGTGGGGGCTTTATTTCACTCCTAACAAAAAGAAAATTATTAATATTTTTTCTAGCTATTTGCATAAATTGCATAAAATAATTTTGAGTTTTTTAATATAGTAGACAACTTAAAATTTTACAAAAATAGCAAAATCAACATCAAAGTCAAATATAATATAAAACACAATAATAAAAGTCTTATGCTATATTTGGAAAGATGAAATTTGGTAACATTTTCTAGAATATCTTGCTAATAACAGGGGATGGAGGACTTTTGACTTAAAAAAAAAAGGATGGAGGATAATCTCTCTCTTTCTATTTTTACCTTTAATATTCTTTAACCTTATAATATATTAATTATTAATTTTAGTAATAGTTTTTTTTTTAATTTTAAAGAATGATTTTTTTTTTCATATATATACCATGAAGAGCACTATTTGGGGTAAAATTGCGTCAGCACGTGGAGGACAAAGAGAAGTCCCTGGACACTTCCGGAAGACCAGACCACCTTAAATCGTTCCGAGGTGGCTTACTTATTCATAAATACGTTTTGGGAACCGTCTCGCAGTGCGATTAGCATCCAAGTCTGACACAGCTTAAGATATGTCCGACCTACTATTCGACACTGATAACTGCCTGTCGAAAGAATTGTCAGATCCCTAACCCGAAAATAGAAAGCACCACTTCTGCATACAGGTATCGCATTCTATCTCGAACTTACTATTGAGTCCGAGCTGACACTGATTTGAGCGTCGGAGTGTTTGCCTATCTTATGCGGGTCATTCCTTGACGCAGCGGGTATGCTATTTCACGTGTCCGACCTTGACCAGGTCTTACCTCATCCGATTTTATGCATAAACAAACACTTAAACAAGAGAATTATTCAAACTTCCACAAACGAAGACTCGATCTTCAAAATTAACAACTTAAACTAGCTATATTTAAAGGTCAATTCATGCCTAATGTAAGACATCTATTCTTATCTCAAAAATCGATATTTGATCCTCATTTCTACAATTGTTGAATTTAGAAAGAAAGGGAAAAAAAACTATATTTAAAGTATTACATCGATCTAAAGGTTAAACTAAAGTAGTCAATCTAAGTGTAACTCAACAAGTTAAAGGTATCTATCCCCTACTTTATACTCACAAAATTAAAATAAAAAAATATATTTTTTGTTTTAAAAGGAACATAATATTAATTAAAGATAAAAAGATTCGAAAGTAAAATAAATTAACCATATCTATTTAAATTTTAAATTAAAATGAACATTTATTAAAAATAAAATTAGACCATATGGAAAACAAGGCAGGCACACATTTGCCAAATTTAAAATAAAATGAAAAAAAAATTTCTCTAAAATGTAAAGTAAAAATAAGTAACAAATATAGCTCAATTAGTAAAACCTATTTTGATAAGTAGATTCGAATAACTATCCTCACGTATTATTGAGTAAGTTAAAAATAAAACAAAGAATGAACTTGAACTAATTGTAATCAGTAATTTTATTTCTCTTGATTAATAAGTTTGATTCCATCGACAGATTTGACCAATTTTTAACAGATAAACCAAATTAAATTATAAAATTGAAACAACGTTACTTTCTTAATAAATTCAAAATATTAAAATCAATTGATGACATCAAGTATACTAAAAATTATAAACTATTTTGTTGAGGGTACACATACATATTACCATAAAAAGAAATTAATTCTACTTTTATTTTCCTTTTCCTACTTAAAATTTTTTTAATTAAAAATTGATACAAAAGCAGTCAAAGAATTCTATTAAGAGATAAAGAAAATACTATATTATATCTTTTCATATTAAATATTGCACAAGTGAAAAATTACATGCAATTTTTATTTTTCAGAAAGGAGGTAAGTTCAAATTCAAGATCTCTCCTCAAAAGTATTTTTTTTTACAACTTTGTGATTAAGATTTTGAAGTTGAAGAAGATATATTTGAAAAAATCTTCACGATATCAAAATTTGGGGAACAATCTAAATTATCGCTCTGGCTTTGGCCATTCACTCTCCCTCTTAAATTACATTCTCTCCTCTATTCTTATTTATACTTTCAATAAAATAAATTGGACCCCACATTTTGAATATTTATATTGGTAGATTTTTCTCCCTCCAAAAAAATTTATAGTTTTGTCAAGTATCTCATTTTTAATACTAAAAAATATATAATTTTTAAGTTTTTGTTTTTATATAATGGTACTTACCATTTCTCAATGCATATAGATAACAAATAAAATTTAATTATAACATTTTAAATTAGACAAAAAAATTACTTAGTCATTTTAAAATAAAGTTACAAATAAAAAGAATATATATAAATGGGTAACAAATAAAATATAATTTTGCTAGAAAAAACAAATAAAATCTAAATATAAATATTGATTAAATAGGATAAAATAAGTTAACAATAAAATAACATGTGAAAATGGTTAACCAATAAAATAAAATTATAATATTGATTAGATTGGAAAAAATAATTATTCAATTAATTGAAAAGAAAATTCTAAATAAAAATAAAATATCAATAACGAATGTTGGACCAAAGGACGAAAAATCTACCAATGAATTGAGGAGTAGGGAGAGGAACGTGGAGTTGTAAAAAATAGAGGGAAAAAATGATAGTATAAATAAGAATAGGAAACATATATATATAATTTTAGTATATCTATTGGTATTTATTTATTTTATAATCGAAATTAAAAAAATTTATATTAAATGATATATTTTACTAATATGTTTCGTGTCGATTGAGGTGTCACTAACTTTAAAAAATAAGGTAATTTCAATCATAGCTTGCACTTATTATCATTGCATTCTATCGCCTAAAAAAATGTTACACATAAAAGTAAAACTAATATATTATTAAAATAAATATATAACTGGCATTAAAAAATAGTCAAAATATAAGTATGAGTACTGTTCCAAATTATTTCTTTCTAAAAGTGGAATATAATTAAGGAATACTCAAGTCAACTAGACAAATTAAAAATATACAAAAGAAAAAACTAGATTAAAAGATTCTAAATATGCATAATATTTAATAATACAAATAAAATATTGTCTATATACTAGACATAAAAGACTACTTTTCAAAATAAATAAATAAATCATTTTTAAAACAAGATAAATAAACAAACAAAGCATATATATACGTGTATGTGGGTATCTATAATACATATAGGTATGTATCTAATTTAAATTTACCTAACTAGTTAGATTAAATTTAAGTTAGCTAAATGTGTGTATATAAAATATTAATAAAAAAATATTATATAAAAAAAGTCCACATTTTTTAATTTTTACTTTCTATAATTTATTTCAATTGTAGTTATGATAAAATATGTCTTATGGTCCTTGAATTAGTATCAATTTGACTGGGAGTACTTTAATAGTTGAGTTTTGGAAAATATTTCTAAAAAGTTACTATATATTATAAAAGATGCACATTTTTTGTTTTTTTTTTATTATAAATATACATTTTCATTCTTTTATAATTCATTTAAATTGTTTTCTTCTTCGGGGTAAAATACACCTCGATCATGAAATTTAGAATCAGTGTCTATTTCCTTTCTTACTTTATTGTTTACTAATATAGTCTTTTAATATTTTAATACAAAATTAAAATATTACAATGTTAAATAAAAAAAATCTCCAAATTTAATTCACTTTAAAATTTAACCCAATCCAACCATTTTAATCTAGAAAATAGTTTAATTAAAAACAATATTTGAAATCCATATTATATTTAAGAGATAAGAAGAATCTATTTGAAATGTGTCCCAATTTGATTTGAGATCATTAAAATCTTGAAAGAGGAGATAGCTATGGAACAAATGCTTTTACTGATTTAATTTTCTAATTTATTTTGATACTAAAGGAAATAAATTATATCTAGATAAACAAGATTCCCTATAGGACTTTTAAATTTAGGAGATTAATTTTATTTAAAAATTTGAATGATCTATTAAAAATTTATATGTATTTTGCACCCTTTTATGTTATTCCTTTTACTATTATATTTTTGTTTTAACTTATAATGCTATAATGTTTGTATTAAAAGAGAATTTTAACCAACAATAATATACTCAATTAAAAAAATATGATTATAATTTAAAAACTCATGTTTTCATTAGTTTTCATTTGTTTGATTGAGTAACTTTTAAGTCTTATCAATATTATCTTTAAACATTGAAATTATAAACTTAAAATTTGAATTTATTTTCTTTATTAATTTGAGTTTAATTTAAATTTACTATTTTTCTTTAACTAAAAAAGATAGAAAACATGGTTAGCATGTTAAGATAATAGTGAATATATATAGATGAAGGTGATTTATAAATTGACGAAATTTGAAACTATTAAAATCATATATACTAAATTAAAATTAAACAAAAATCATAAGAATAAAACTGAAATTAAAGCCAAACAATAAAAAATTGTATTTAAACTTCTGCCATTAGAATTTATAGAGAACAAATGCGTATTTAAGTAAGTCACATCATTGATTTAGGTTGGACTTGCCCAAATATGCAACATGATTAATTTATTTTTAATTATTAAAAATTATTTTTTTAAATATCTTCCAAACCACCTTGGACTAACTTGAAATCAAACTCAGATAATAAAGATTAAATTAAAACTTGTAAAATTATAGGGACAAATTGGTTTTTTATTTTATTTTTAAAAAATCAATTATATATTTAAAACTAATTTATGGATGAATTTAAAAAAGAAAAACACTTATCTCGAGTGTGGACTGACTTCACTGAAATGCGTGAGTCTGCTCCAAATAAACGCTCCCTCTTAATAAAAGGAATCGTAACAAATTTTCCCTTTTCCTAACAAATTTCCTATTCCTTATGAGATTCTGTTAGGTGGATGCTTATCCAAATTATATCTGATTTATCTCTATAAATAGTGCAGAACTGAGATTGCAGAATTCACAGATCTGTTACAGAGATCATTCAGAGTGTTCATCCCAGAGATTTTGTTACACTTAAACTTTTTTTCCTTCTTTTGATTCTTTGATTGCTATGGATATCGATTTGACCCCGAAATTGTCGAAGAAGGCGTACGGCAGCGATGGAGGAGCCTACTTTTCATGGTCTCCGGCCGAACTTCCGATGCTGCGCGAAGGAAACATCGGCGCCTCGAAGCTAGCCCTCGAGAAGAATGGCTTTGCGCTCCCTCGTTACTCCGATTCTGCCAAGGTCGCTTACGTTCTTCAAGGTAAAATTTCTATTTCTATTTCTATTTCAAATCCGTCTTCTCTGTGTGAGTTATGTTGTGGTTCTGATTTTTATCTGCTCTGTTTTGTCGCAGGCAATGGTGTTGCCGGAATTATCCTGCCGGAATCGGAGGAGAAGGTGATTGCGATAAAGAAGGGAGATGCGATCGCGCTGCCATTCGGCGTGGTCACCTGGTGGTACAACAAAGAAGCCACCGATCTGGTGGTTCTGTTCCTGGGGGACACGTCCAAGGCGCACAAATCGGGCGAGTTCACGGACTTCTTCCTCACCGGGGCGAACGGAATCTTCACCGGCTTCTCGGCGGAGTTCGTGGGGCGGGCCTGGGACCTGGACGAGGCATCCGTGAAAACTCTGGTGGCGAACCAGACGGGAAGCGGAATCGTGAAGCTGAAGGAGGGGACGAAACTGCCGGAGCCAAAGAAGGAGCAGAGAGAGGGAATGGTGCTGAACTGCGAGGAGGCCCCGCTGGACGTGGACATAAAGAAGGGGGGGCGAGTGGTGGTTCTGAACACGAAGAATCTGCCGCTGGTGGGCCAGGTGGGGCTCGGGGCGGATCTGGTCCGGCTCGACGGAAGCGCGATGTGCTCGCCGGGATTCTCGTGCGACTCGGCCCTGCAGGTGACCTACATAGTGAAAGGCAGCGGGCGGGTTCAGGTGGTGGGCGTGGACGGGAAGAAGGTTCTGGAGGCGACGTTGAAGGGAGGGAATCTGTTCATAGTGCCCAGATTCTTCGTGGTGTCGAAGATTGCAGATCCGGAGGGGATGGAGTGGTTCTCCATAATCACAACTCCCAATCCAGTCTTCACCCATCTCGCCGGAAGCATTGGGACTTGGAAGGCTCTCTCGCCGGAGGTTATTCAGGCCTCCTTCAATGTCGATCCTGACTTACAGAAGCGCTTCTCCTCCAAGAGGACTGCTGACGCCATCTTCTTCCCTCCAACTTCATCCAATTAGTTTCTTTCCAACTTCTCATTCATGCGTTTTCCCTTTGTACAAATTAGGATACACTTCTTTTGTTCTTTTCTTTCCTTTGTTTTTTATGCTACGGGGTTCTTCTTCTGCTGCCTAATTTGGTGGTTGCTTTTTAGTACTTTCGACTCTTTTTATTTCAATAAATATTGGCAAATTTTGTTTTTATTACGTATTAAGCTTATTATTATTATTATTTTGTATAATTGGGGTGGGGTATTTGATTTCATTATGGATTAAGGACAGTGACTTTTAATATTTCCACCTCATATGTTAGTATAAAAAAATAGCTAATTGATACTACTAAGATACTGATTGATAAATTATCTCATATCTCATTTACATATGTGCCTCTGTTTTGAAATCTAATACTTCTCAAAAATATTTTCCTAATAAAAAATAGGATCAATTTTTTAAATAGAGAAAAGAAGTTAAAAATTATTTTTTTAAAATTGACTCAGAATTCAAACTTGTTTTTTCTTTCTACCAGTGTTGGGGTCTTAAACCTACCACAATTGTTCTCTTTTGAAAATTAAATTAGTAGATTAATGTTAATTTTCATAAAAGAATTTAATGGAATTTTTGAGAATTTGCTTTCCAGAAATTACCAGAGACTTAAAATCTAACGGGAGTTGTGAAAATAATTTAAATAAATATATGTCCATGTTAATATTATCGTAATTGAAAAAAACTTTCAATTCGATTAACTCATTTGAACTCTTTTGTTTTATTTTTTATTTTGAACTCAACTAAACTAAAAAAAGTTGAGCTAAGCAATGTCTTATTTCAAAGTAATAAATACAGTAGTCTATTTTGGGAAATTGGGGTTTCTATGGATTTTTTACTCCCTGAAGTTTTACACTTTTTGTTTTTCTAAAATTTAAATATAGATTTAATTGACAAAGTGGGTTACAATAAATGCAAAAAAAGAAAAAGGAAACAACTGCGTGAGGGATAGTGTTCGTCCGGGATTATTTTTAGACCATTTTATTTTTGCATTTATTGTCCTTTTGTCAATTAAATCTTGGGCATATTTATTATGTGATTTCAATTTTTTTTAAATACATTTTTTTCATGTTAGATCTATAATTGATTTTAAGTTTGAAAATTAGATTTCTTAGATTTGTAATTGATTATTCAGAGTAAAAAGAGATTTTTTCTATATTGAAGAAATTTGTGAAAGATTGGTGGAGGGAATAAAGATTGGGAAGTTTTTTTTTTTTTTTTTTTTGAATAATAAAGATATCTTGATAATTTTATAAAATAAAAAAAAAAGAAAATAGGTAAAAAATTAGAAGTGTGGTTCATGAATATTTTAAAAAGGAAGTGAAAAGTACACATTAAATTAAGAGAAGGGACAAAAATCCCAATTTCCCGTCTATTTTGGGATCTAAATTTTAAAATTAATGTCCATATCTTGAAAAATTTTCACTTTTGTCTAAAGTTGGCCGTTTTAGAAAGAAGCTCAATTGGAAACTATATTAGTCCCATTATGAGATATTTTTTTACAACAAATTATAAAAATTTTAATTGATTAAATCCATTGATTTAATTTTGTCATGTTGTGCATCTCTGTGTCAACTTCTGGAAGATTATATGAGGAATCTTATTTTAATGTTGGAAATTTAAAAGTGTAAACAATAACAAAGATGAACGTTCGTCAAATATTAATTCTAAAATTACCATCTACGAAGAATTTACCTATTTTCTAAATTACAAGGTTCCACGTGCATGGATTTATTACTAATATATATAGAGGGAGAATCTTTGTTTCTTATTGTTGTCCTCAACTTTTTAATAAAAATAGTGTGTCTATTCATATATGAGTGCAATTGGGATGGTTAATTATTTATATATAACACAATAGATAGATATATTTTTTTAGAGAGGAGTTAGGAGGTGCAATTCGATGAAATGATACGTCCATCTCCAAATAGGTACGATTACGAACATCTATTTGTCATAATATAGACTTGTTGTTGCTATCATTGATCTTTACTACTTTTAAATTTCTTATTTCATGCTTATTTCTATGTTTATCGCTTTATTAACTAACTTCGGTTTCTAAACTGATGAGTTAGTTTTGACCAACCATTTATGCATTGTGATCGACAACTAATGTTTATTACTTCAATTGTTAAATTAATTATTTTACAAATTCGATTACTGGGTTAGTTTTCATATTCTACTCATTAATTAGACTTTTACTTTCCTATTTTGCTATTTAAATTTTCATAAATTCACCGTAAGAATCAGTTAGATAAAAGATCGATTTGGGTTGGGTTAAATTTTTTGTAAACCGATAAGTTCGGTTCGATTTGTAGACAAAAAAATAATAATAATAATTTGTTCGAACCGAACCGAACCACAATCACTCTCCATCTCACCTATTTCATCTTTCATTTTATCACTCTCATCTCTCAAACTCGATCTCACCTCTCTCATCTATCACAATTTCATCTCCAATTTCATCACTCCCATCTCTCAATCTCGATCTCACCTTTCTCATTGTTCGTCACTAATATTTGTTGTCGCCAACGTTGCTACTGGCCTGTCTCTATCATCTTTTGCCGCAATTCGTCGCCTGTCGGCCATTGCCACCATCTCTATATCTATTGTGACGGTGTGAATGTTAAGTTGGGTTTCATTTAATGTGAATGATTTTTCTCTCTTATTTCATTTTGTTGGTTTGTTTGGATCTGAAACTTTAAACTATGATGGTTTTTTTGGATCTGGAACTTGAAACTGAGATGATTTGTTCGGATCTACAACTTGAAACTAAAAGTTGTTTAGATCTGGAACTTGAAACTAAGAGTTGTTTGGATCTGGAATTTGAAACTAAGAGCAACTAGATGACCCAACCCAAAAATTTTGGGTTGAGTTGGGTTGGGTTGGCCGTCATGCTCGATTCCATCAGTTCTTTGATCCAGTCAACCCAAAAATTCAAGTTGGGTGATAACTCTCCAAAAAAGAGTTATTCTAGTGTTTATTTTGGATGATTTTATACACAAATAAATGTCTAAGTGTGTCGGTTTTAGCTCTTAAACATCATGAAAAATCTCATAAACTGAACTTCAAACTAAAAGTCTTAGGTCTAGATTACTTTGGCTAAATATTGCACTAATGCTTTTATTTTTGGCTTAGGGCTGGAAGCAGAAAACAAAGCATGGAGAGAATGCTAAGCCCAGAGAAGAGTGAGCGAAGCATCTTCAAGATAGAGCAGACGAAAGCTGGAGTGACGCAGCGTGGGAACATGGAATTAATGCGCAGTAATAGCCCAGACACGGGAATTTACCATGTCCGTACAAACTTCAGCTGGGTGTCCTAAAAACGGGACTCGATATAAAAGGGACATGTTGCCCTAGTCGACACACACAGATCCCAAGAGAGACACGTTTTTTAGAGCTGAAACGACAAGGAGGAGGAATCTCTCCATTTCTAGGGGAGAAAGCTGACGACGGAGGGAGATATTCGACTGCTGCATCGAGCTGTCATTTTTTTCCTCGGTTTTCTGCTATTTCTTTTAAATGAGTTGTATTCTTCCTTTGCCCATTGTATTTTCTTATTTCTCCATGAGCTAAACCCCAGTTTGGGGGAGATATACATGTTGTAATTGATGAACAATCGAACCTCTAGCTGCTTCATTTGTTTTTAAATAGAGCTGTTTCTATTTCTTAAATCTTACCTAACATTGTTGGCCACTCTGTTCTGTATGCTAGCTTCTGTATTGACTCGGGAGGGCTTACGAATTGCCGACTTGCTCTATTTGTGATTAATACTTTTTTACAGTAATTTGTGGATGCTCAGGAATGGAGTCCCCTAATCATGCTTGGAACTTGTTTGTATTGCTTGGAAACTTAGCAACAGGAGTTGTGGGTATCCATATTTGGGTGTCTCGGAATGGAACCATGTCGAGTTGAGCACTAATGAATGTTGTCATGCTAGATGGTAGGTTGAGAAGTTAGTGAAAGCATATTAAATCTCCCCCATTTTTCCATATCTGTTACTCCTCATTTTCGTTGTTCTGTGCTGTAACTTCTTTATGTTATCAGCTTTTTGAAGTGTGTTTGCTGTTGAGATCATTTACTGTTTTGTTTATGAAAATCTTTTACATACAACACAATCATCTATATTTCCTTGCTTTTACATTTTGTTATCTGCAAAATAATTTATAATATTATCCAAAGTCCCTGTGGATTCGACCTCATTTCGTGCTACAATCGACAATTTCGTGTATACTTGCACGTGTTGTCAACACAGTTGTGTGGACGCAACATTGGTCCAAAAAAACACCCTAACTCGACTGAACCCAACTCGTGAACACCTGTATCACAAAGTAAGCAACAAGTAAAACAAAAGCTCTAAGATAACTAAAACTTGTTCAATCACACTTCTAAGATAAGTGACAGATCAATCAAGTAATTGCAATGAGATTGTAGTTGGTTGAATCTCTCCCAGACCAAGTTTCTTGAAGACAGACAATGACATCAAATTAATACTAGCATCAAAATCGCATAAAACCCTATTAAAAGATGAACTACTAATAACCCTATTAAAAGATGAACTACTAATAGAGCAAATAATAATAGAACTCCTTGGATCTTTTAATTTCGAGAGCAACTTTCTCTAAAGGATCATACTGCACTCGTCAGTCGGATTCACCGTCTTGTATGCCTCAAATTTCATTTTCTGACTACAATTTCTTTCATAAACTTTACATAGTGCCATTTGTTCCCGCATACGTGCATAAGCAATATTGTGAAGTTTCTTAGGGTGCAATCGGTTCAGAAAACAGAAATCTAAAAAAATAAGAGATTCAATAAATAACAGAGTTGTATTACTTGTTTTCAATTCTTTTAGATATGCGTTTGGTAGCACATTTAGAAATTGAACGTTCATGATCAGAAAACAAAAATCTAAAAAACAAGATATTCAATAAATAACATAGTTATATTACTTGTTTTCAGTTCTTTCATATATGTGTTTGGTAGTAAGTTAAAAAGTTGTTGTTTTCAATTCTTTTAGATATGTGTTTGGTATGTGTTTGATAGTAAGTTAAAAAGTTGTTCTGACTTTGTTTAGTAATATATTTGTAAACTACTTGGAGTTACCAACTAAATATTTAGTTCAATCTAAAATAATATATTAATTAATTTATTAATATTTTTGTTATAAATTTCGTAGAATTATTATTTTACAATATTGTATAATTTAAATAAAAAATCTAAATGAATTTATAACATGAAATAATACATTTATCAAAGTTTATTATTATTATTATTATTTTAATGAAGTTCTCCATTTTAAAGTTTCAAATTCAATATCTAAAATTACAAAAATATTGATTTCATCATTTCTACTATTTGGATCACGAAATCTAGAAACTATTTTCAAAAACAAATATGTTAAACAGGTATTCCCTGAATTCATTTAATTAAGTGAATATGGAAACAAGAAACATAATTTGGATTGCATACCAAACAGACCCTTGACAATTTCTAAAAATTTAGTAAATTGAGAATTAAAACCTTTTTCTTTTGAAATCGTATAAGATAAGGTAAAGAATTAAGAAAAATAGAAGTAATAGAACTAGTAGGCATATGGCCTTTTAAGTGTAGGTGTAGTGTTCTTTCCAACTTTCTCCTCATTTTCCTTTTCCTCCTTTGTAATGATGTAATGATTGGTTCTTCAACAGCTCCCTATTCAGACACTTAGAGTTGCTTTCAACTTCTCAAGTGGCTACTTTGCCATGCTCTTGTGGTTAACCTCAGTGTCAATTGGAGAATTTCCTTTCTGAATATTGTTTATAATGGAAGCTATTTGACCTATCTGAGCCTCCATAGTCTTGATGACAGTTATATGTCCTCCTACCTTCACCTCCATACTTTCTACTTGATTCTTAAGGTGACGGGCTCAACTTCTGGATACATTGATGAAAGCACCAAATAACTCCTCGAGGGATCGTTTCTTTTCAGAAAGTTGAGTTTTATAGTCTTGTGGAGGTTGCTGAACATTCTCTTGTTGTTAGTATAACAGACGTTCTCATGATTTCTCCATTCTGTGTCTAATTCCATTTGTAGTCAAAATTTTTTGTTATTTACATATTAAGCCTACTCGATTATTGGCTCCTAATGATAGGAATGTGTATCTTACTTTACTACTGCCACTAACTCATTTTATTGAGAAGTTCATGACCCTACAAGTTTAGATACATTAGTAGGCATAGTGTCAACTTTAGCGCGTAAGGAACTTATCTCATCAATTCCATAAACTTCAACAATTCTTTTGACATTAGATCTCTCACTAGGTCATTGATAACTATTGACCGGCATATCCTCCAGTAAGATGTAATCATTCTTAGGTGTTCCGATTAATAAAGTGGCTCCAACTATAACATCCAATATAGTCCTTGTTTGTCCATTTAATTCGTTGTAAAACATCTGAATTTTGAACCAATCTAGGTAATTGTGTCATGGGCATTTTCTCAAAAGAAAGAATTTTTACTAGGAAACATGAAGACACACAACCATCAAGAAACAAAGATAGCCAAGTATGACCAAACTTATCAAATGATTTAATTTCTTCATCAGACCCATCAATATGCGAGAAGTCCAATCTGAATATTATGGGTTAAACGAGGACGAGAGGAATTTTGTTGCCTTCTAGAAAGAGATTTCGTGTACTTCAAATTGTCTTCGAACCATAAAGAGATTCACCATTTGAAATAGATTTAGGAGCGAGTACCCTATTTAAATGCAACATGATGATATGCAGCCAAAATACTTGCAACTGTTTGGGAGGTATCTCTCTTCTTGATCATCCAACACTAATAATTCCTTGACAACTTCATCATAAATCTATCTTTAATATAAAGACTCCTAAACTCCACATATCCCATAAAGAGATGGATAACTCCCCAAGTGACATGTGATGGGTAATAGTTGAGCGACACTAAAACTCGCAAAAAGCTCGAACTATGTAGTTGTTACAATCATAAGTGTATAGAGAAGTTATCACAACGTCAAACAACCAAGCAATTTGAAGTATTTTCTCCTTTCGAGCCACCACAACAACTACATATTCCCAATAATAAATAATATAAAGTAATTCTCCATGTATCTCTAACGAAGGACCCCAACGAACTTCACTTCCAATGATTCGACAACCTAGTATGAACTCTTAATTTGACCTAATTCCTTGTTATGTACCAAAGTGTCTAAGAACCATGCCTTCAAGTAAAAATAACAAGATCGTCCATTTTCCTGCAGTATGGGGCTTCGCCCTAAACGGGGTGGGGAATCCCCATTTAGGTTCTGTGCGAGGCAGAGATGGGAGAAGATTTTTCCTCGGAGAATACATTTATAGTACAGTTCCTCGGCCCACTCCTATATATATAGACACGCACACACAAAAGAAATAAACAACTAGAAGTCTATTAAATTGTTTGTGACTTTCATAGATATCATACCAACTCTACTACTTTTAACTTGGGCAGCAGCAGAACATTTCTCATAATGTGCACAAACAACAATATGCTATCAGAAAAATCATACAAAAAAAAAGTAACTTTCCTTTTACATTATCATCGTAAGAGGAAGTTATTTATAATAGTGATTGTTTCGTGAAAAAAAAATAAAGGTGAACATCCACCAAAGTCATAGATGAATTCTTTAATATAAGAAAAATAATAATAGAAAGGCAACCAGGCCGAAAAGTACAAATCAGAGGGAAAATAGTGTAAAGTTTTTTACGCTAAGAGGCAACAATTAGAATCAATGGGCATGAGCTTGCTCATCGTAGGATGTGGAATCAATGATGAGAACTAATTCTTAAAATTTTATTTTAATTTCACGTAGAAACAACATATAAAAAGAATATTAAGGATTATTACTTGAAGCAGAAGATAAATTGATTTAGAAGATAATAGAAAGAAACTACAATTCAATTTTCTAAATTAACAACATGACCCAAAAGTTATAGAAATGAAATCAATAAAATGGCCAGAGACTATTCAAAATGGAAAATAAATAAATAACAGGCATCCCATTTTATAAAAAGGCATGCATTTGTTGCTCATAAAATCAGTCCACTTTATTCATACCTCTCATCCATCATAGATTACAAGCTGCAAATTATAATAGAAAAGCTATTAAGCCACCTTATACTATAAGACATAATTTATATGAGCAAGAATCAATAACTATCCACCACCACATTTGTAATTAAAGTACTTCAAGCAATTACTGAATTTGGAATGTTATTGGCTGTGACATAATGACCACACTCAACATCACTATTTTGGAGTGGGAACTATATTTCTTTTTATATTGGTGAGTATCCGGACCAGCTTATACACACCTCGACAAATCTCATGAGCAACCGTCTGACCCTACAACATTTGGTACAGAGAAACACGTAGGAATTACTAATTCCTAAGGTAGGTGGCCATCATGAAATTTGAACTCATTCCCTCTTAATTACCCTAACCCTTTTAGACCAATGAGCCACCATGGTGGTTGGGGTGGGAACTATATTAAACAACATGAATATCCTTCACAAGTAGAATGGAAGACAAAACTGCTCATATTGTGTTTTATACCGTAAGGTTTCTACACTGTTTTCGAGGCGCACCCAGGCGCTCGCCTCAGGCGAGAGGCGAGGCATTTTCGCCCAGCTGCGCCTTGCAAGGTGCCCAGGCGAGCCCCTTCAATCGGGCGCTCGCCTTTGGGCGCCTTGGCGTGCCTTGGCGCCATCGCCATAAGTCGAGGCGAGCGCCTCTTTGAAGCGATGCGACCTTACTTTTTTTTTTTTTTGTTATAATGTTAAAAACCCACTAAAGAAACTCTAAAAATATGAAAATCCACACCCAAAAATCGAAATACCCACACCTGAAAACCTTCCTCCTTCGTTGCCGCCGCCTTTGCCAAGTCACTGCACGGCTATGAAGACATCTCTCTTTCTTTCTCCTTCTTTGTACACAGCCAAAAGATTTAGTCTCACCTACCTATGAACTGGTTGTGCTCGAAAATGAAGAAAAGAAGAGTAATAGACAAAGAAGAAGAAGAATCGGAAAAGAAGTAGAAGAAGAATTAAAAAATAGAATAAAAAAGTTGGGTATTTGATGTTTCATGGAGTCTTTTCCTATTCCCTTTTAGGTTCTCAAGGCACTAATTGCATGCCATCTGGCAGAAAAGCCAAGATGGCAATAAATTATTTTATTTAAATTAATTTGTGAGTTAAATTTTATTTTATTTTAGTATTCTATTTATTTAACCTCTAATTTTATTATTTTATTTTTAAATTTAAATTTTTTTATTTTTCTTAAGTTAAAATTTATATGCACATTAAATAGTTTTACAAATATCTTCATCTAGAGTATTTTTTATACATAAAATTGCTATTTATTATTTTATTAAGTGCGCCACACTTCACTCGGGCAATGCCTTTTTGTCGCCTCTTGCCTCGAGGTGCGCCTTGCGCCTTGAAAACACTGGGTTTCTGTTTGTTTTCCACCATGTGACCTTTATATCTGAAGTAATTTAGTTAAGAATTTGGAAGGTAACAATTAATTCAAAAAAAAAAAAAAGAAGAAGAAGAAGAAGCACATATGACATATCATTTTTTTTTTTAAATCCGTGTGTCCGGGCCAGCTTGCGCGCACCTCAAACTCGTAGGATATTAAATCCTAGGTAGGTGGCCACCATGGTTTGAACTCATTCCCTCTAAGTCTTTTAGGATTTACAAAGGCCTTTATTGACCACTTGAGCCATCCCATGATGGTTGACATATCATATAGTTTTAGAAAGCTATCCAAGGACACTATCCTTCCTATGTGTTTCCAAGCGGATGAAAGATCACGGCCTTTTGTTAATTTTTAGTCTATGCCAAGAGTAATGTACTCTCAAAAGTATTGACACTTCTAATCAGTACCAAATTATGTTCATCGTAATTATGAACTATCCCTTTTTATAATTTGTTCCAAAACCAACTTTACATATAGAAAGAATCAAAGCTGGAAGCCAAAATAGAGTGATATATATCTTACAAGAATGTCAAAATGTAGAAGAATAATATGACACAAGAACTTACGCAAGTGACATACAGGATCATAGTCTGGACATTTCACCCTTAGTGGCATCTTAAGAAGCATCACTGTTATTGAGTCTTTACAACAAGGGGAAGAATTTCATGATGCTGCACATGTGAGACCGACAAATAGTTAATATAGGCCAAGCAACAGTGAACAAGTTTAATTGAAGCAACATTGAACAAAAGCAAACCAAAAATAGCACCACGTGAGTATAGAACTTTCACTTGTATTAGTCTCACCTTTCCCAAAAAAATAATAACAGTAATAAAAAACAGGGTATAGAACTTTGACTATCATCTTCCTGCAGATACCATTTTTACAATACATTGAGACATGAACCTATTTTTACTCTCAGTATCCCAATAGCCATACAATATAAATTTCCAAGCATGAAATTTTAAATTTGTAGACTAATTTGTATTTTCCTTGTTTGCTAACGTAATTATTGATATAAAGACAAACAGTCTTCAAACTCAAAAAAATGTTTCGACTTTGGAAGCCCCTTTGAATCATCTATACTAAAGCAAAAATTGGATTTTCACGTAGCATGCCCTCTAACTTTACCTAAACTGTGTCATGGAAGTCACTGCGAGACAAGGCTGATAAGTTCCAATGCCATTTGGGATCACCAGCAAAAGGATCCAATAATTCTTCCTTTACACCGGCTGTAGAAGTTCTTAACAAAGTAGCAATGAGTTAGCTCAAGAGCAGATACATTACAAGGAACTGAAGCATAGAAAATCATTGTGCCAGTTGTTATCCGTGTCAAACTTGAACGCACCCCAAGACTTTGAAATCTCTTTTATTCGACTATGTACCAGTCTAGCAATAAAAATATTAGAAACAGCAGAAAACAAACATGCGAATAAAATAGTTCCAAATTCAATTCTACATTCTACACAACATCAAAATGCCAATGATTCTATAAAATATAATGCATTTAAGTGTGACAAGCCTGTCATTAATTTGAGGTTCAGTGGCAACAAAAAACAACAATTGTAGCTTTATATTGCTAAATAAACTTCTTATGAGCATTAAAAATGACGAAAAGAAAGGTGTAAATTGTACATAAGAAAGGTGCAAATTGTACATCTGATAAGGACTTAATACTCAATCAGATGCTAGGAAAAACCTCTAGTATTAAAAACAAGTTTGAATCTGCCCAAAAGCACCACTGCAGCCTTGGCATGAAACTCATAGACCTTGTGTCAGTGGTAGTACGACCTGGCATCGCTCAGATTGAATTGCAACCATCAACTTGGCAACGCACACCATTAACGACCTTCATGCTCCACCAGATCGATAGCTCTCCTCTTCCTATCATCTTTGGCAACCTCCTCTTCTTCCTCAACTGTGACCCTCCAACCTTGAGCACCGATCATTCAATTATGTAAAGAAACAATTGAAGAGAGAAAATTAATATCTAAATTCCAAGGTGAGTAATTGTGGCTTACAATTGAAACGTGAATGTTTAGCAGGAAACAGATAAGTCTATGTAGAATGCAACAAACCTTCAACTGAGGTGTAAATGCATTCAGCAATGTTTTGGAAGGTCTATCCCTGTCAGCTTTCATGGTTTTGAAACCCCGTTTAGCACATGAATCTTTTCCTAAGCAAAAAATCATGGTGATCCCATTCAATATAAGTAGCCATGTAATAGTGACGACACATAGGCAAGAAGGTGTGGAGTACTTACCCTAGCTGGTTGGTTCCCACCACCTACTTCAAGAAAAAGGAGTGCAAGAAGTGGAATCTATGGGGGACCCGCAGGCATCCTTTACATTTTCAACCTTCAAAGACTTTATTGTCAAGAAGTGAGAAAGTATCTGTTTCGTAGACAGAGATCATTTTTCCCCATCCTGGCTAAGTACTTATCATCTTTCCCACCACCCCACCTGCAAAAAGGCAATAACATTTGTCCATAAGCAAAAAAAAAAAAAAAAAAAAAAAAAGCACTTATGACCAACATGACAACAGCTTAAAGAGAAAAAAAAGCCCAGATCCCAAGAAAACAAAAATACCTAAAAATAGGCCAAGATATGCCTGCAACACCAGTTTCTCCAGTGACAAAATCATCGAAACTTCCCTCGAAATCTCTCATCACTTTTCTAGTTCTCTCACATCACAATAATTGATCACTAATCTCATGGGGCAGCCGCCTGACCCTATAACATTTGGTATCGGGAAACACATAGGAATTAATTCCTAAGGTAGGGGGCAATCAACATCACAATAATTGATCACAATCCTATGAAATAATATATCATCAGGCAATGATAGAAAGTCATACACAGACATCCTTCAATTGAAATAAACAATAGAAAATAGAAAATTGTAGCACCCTATCGGTGAATTTTCGCTAGAAAGTACTCATGGGGGACCACTGCACAATACTCTCAGTCTAGAACAGTAACAGAAAAATATGTGCTTAAGAGAAATTTAACTTAATAACTCAGGAGCAGAGACAACTGAGAATATTAATACCATATACCAACATCAATGAATCAATCTAACCAAAGGAGAGGAGTAAGAGTAACTTTAGATATAAAAATTAGTCAAACCCCAACCTAGGCTAAAGATACTCACTGGACGCTTGTAAACAGGCTCGGGCTTCAAATCATCATTCCATAAGACCGCGGTATCAGAACC
This sequence comes from Momordica charantia, assembly GCF_013281855.1. NCBI lineage: Eukaryota > Viridiplantae > Streptophyta > Magnoliopsida > Cucurbitales > Cucurbitaceae > Momordica > Momordica charantia. The sequence goes on along the minus strand of NW_028275159.1, from coordinate 12,623,967 downwards.
AGAACAAATAACAAACTGATCATGTGCTTTATCATCAGTAAGCCACTGTAGAAGATTTTCCTAAAATGTTCATAAGTAAATAGCGTCATGCTTCCATGATAGTAAACAATGACAAGTCTATGTAACATAGCATTAAGCATGGAACTTCTCAATTCATAGCACAACTTGATCCATAAAATTACACATCCTCCCAATAGTTGCTTTCCCCATATCAATTCTACGGACCAGTTGTCACCAAAGCTCTTTGATAACCTTAGCATTGATCCATAAAATAATACCTCAGAATTGTCTTCAGATTTCTTTCAAGTTTACCCTGGCAATTAACGGAGGCTTACAACTGAAATGTGAATATTCGGCAGGAAACAGATAAGTTTATGTATACTTCAACAAACCTTCAACAGAAGAGCTGCAAATGCATTCAGCAATGTTGGAAGGTCTATTCCAGTCCTCTTTAATGGTTCCATGTTTAGAACATAGTCTTTTCCTAAGCGAGCAGGGTTGTTCCTGATAGAATCACAAGATTGAATGTTTCAGGCGTGTGTTCTCTGTGCAGAACAACCAAGCTTTTACCGCTATCTAAACATCAATTTACATTAGCAATCTTTCTCCAAATCAATTAGGTCCAAGCCATGACTAGGTTGACTAGATAAATCTTTGGGATGTGATTGCACCGCCTCACTTTGATGTAATTTGTGAAGAATCCTCCAAGTTACAGCATCAGGGGCTAGCCCATTCTTTCTCATCTCTGTAACCAGTTGATATGCTTCTCCTTTAAATCCAAACTTACACGCAGTATTGATCACAATATTGTAGCAGAAGATATTTGGTGAAACCCCAGAATCTGCTAGTTCATATAGGAAATGGCACGCTTCATTAAATTTTCCAGAGTTGCAAAGCCCTTTTAGAATAGCAGAATAAACAAAACTATCATGAATCTTTGACGGCCAGACTATATCTTTCCAAAATCTCTTAGCTTCTTCGATTTTATTAGAATCACATAACCCATCAATTACCACAGCATAAGTTGTGCTGTCAGCCAGGACACCATTATTAACCATTCTATCAAAGGTATGCATTGCTTGATTTTCTTGTTGCAGTTTAAACAAGCCTCGAATAGTGGCATTATATGTAACAACACCCGGCATAATGCCCTTTTCTGGCATTACTTTATATAATATATCAAGAGATTCTCGAATCCTCCCAACATTCAGTAAGCCACATATAATAGTCGTGAAGGTCACATAATCAGGAACACAAAATTTACCAATCATCATATCGTTTAATACCTTTAGAGCTTCTTCAATGCTTCCAGTCTGGCAAAATCCCTTGATAACTATATTCAAGGTAATAACATCGGGTTGACAATTGGTTTGAAGCATTACAACAAGCGTGTTTAAGAGCTCGGTTGAGTTATTTGTAAGGCAGACAGCCCTCAAGTATATGTTGTAAATTCTAGTTCTGTTGACACCTTCCTTGTCTATCATAATTTGAAGAACTACCTTTGCCTTTTTGAAGTCTTGCTCTAGGCAAAGACCTTCTACAAGAACCTTATATGTATGTTCAGATGGTGAGTACCCAAATTCAGTTCCTTCTACTAACAACTGATAAGCCCGCATACAGCTTCCCTCCTTGCTGAGGCCGTGGATAATAGAATTATATGAGAGTAAACCAGGATTAAACCCTCTCTTCCTCATTATATACACAATTCTTGAGGCCCCATGATGTCTTTTAGCTTTACAAAGTGAATCTATCATCTGCCCATAAGCAAATTCCTCAGGCACACTCTGCCCTTGAGGCATATCTTCTGCGATTAAAAACACCTCGTGGAAAGAATTTGATTGGCACAAAGAATCAATAAGATGCGCAAGGGCGGCACTGTTGGCAAAGGGATCCCTTGCCCGCTTCATCTTTTCCCAAAGCTTGCACATCAACACCCTCCCGGTTCCAAAATCCCGCTTGCAAAGAAAACCATTAATTAAAACACTATAAGTAAGAGAATTAGGCTCCACACCATTCTCAGGCATTTCATCAAACAGTTTCTTTGCAGCAGAGACATTACCAACACGGCAGTATCCATCAATCAAGGTAGTATATGAAACAGCATTTGGGCAATGCCCTCTACCCACCATATCAAATAAAACCCTATGGGCTACATTTGGTAGCGAAAACGAACAAAACTGATAAATCAATCGATTATAATTCACTATAGAAGGAACAAACTCAGGCTTAGCATCAAACAAGCAAATAAGCAAGCGCAGAGTGTTAAACGGAGATCGAAAATCAAGCAAACGAGCAATAAGAACATTACACGTCCGTTCATCGGGGACGCACCGAGAAGCAACAGAGAGCATAAAACGGCAGTGGGCTTCATGGAAGCGGCGAGCATCACAGAGACCGTGGATTATGCTACCGAGATTGAGAGGGTGCAATTGGTAGCCGTGGAGGCGGAGATCGTCGAGTAGCCGGATCGCTTCATCGACGTTTCGGTCCTTGGTGCAGAGGCCGTGAATCTTCTTCGTCCAGTAGGAGACGTCGGCGATGCTCTCCTCCGGTGCCCATTCCCGGCCATCCGTTCCATTTTCCGGTAGTTGGTGGAGCTGCCGTTGGAAGGCGGCGGTGGCGGTGGCGGTGAAGAGGAGCGAGAGAGGCGGCGATATGGCGATGATTTTGAGAGAGTTTTTGATGGAGAGCGATCGATTTTGGGCGGCGGGAAACATTGCAGCCGCATTCTTGTGGGTCAAGGCTTTAAAATTGGCGGTACAAATATTTCGTTCGCATTCCCCTTGGCAGATGCGACCAATAGGGCATCCTTGCTTTGAAGAGGACTTTTTCGGAAAACTAGTTTAAATTTTAATGCTAAATTACAATATATATATTGCCTTTTATCTTTTTAAAAAACACTACCGACTTTCAAAAGTTTCAATATTATCGGTTATCAACATTTCAAAAGAAATATTTGAACAAATATCTGTTACTATTTTGAATGGTAAGTTTAACATGTATTGTCACTTTTTTTACTTTAATTAAGAAAATGGCTCTTTTCCTCCTGGCAAATATAAACACAAAAGACAACTCTTACCCTTCAAATTTCAAATTAAAAAAGGGTAAAACAGCCCCAAAAATCCTCAAAATTGAGCAAAACTGAACATGTAAAAAGTCCCAAAAAGTGTTCCCAGAACAAGCCCCAAAATGCTTCGATTTTTCAGCAACAATAACAATGTAAAACATTCCCAAAAGGTGTAAAACAATCCTAAAACAAGCTCAAAACTGCTTCAAATTTTCAGAAATAAAAATAATAACAATGTAAAAGCAGTCCCAAAACAACCCAGAAACAACTTCAAATTTAAACAAAACATGTAAAACATCCTGAACATTTGTATAAATACAGTCCCCAAAAACTTTTTTTTTAGTACAATATGTGTGGGTGGGGGTTTGAACTCATGACCTTTTGGTAAGAGATAAGTGTCTTAACCACTCCAGCTAGGCTCGATTTGGCACAGTCCCGAAAAGCTTCGATTTTCAACAGTAGAAGGCATATAATAAGCTGCCCAAAAAACTTCTGTTTATGCAGAAAACTAGACAAGGACAGACATGGTCGAGGTCGGACACGTGGACTTGCTAACTCGGAATGCCTAGAGATGACTTGTCACAAGAGGAAAAACCTCTCTAACGTTCAAGTAAGTAAAACAAATCAGACTCAATATAAAGTTCAAGGAGAAAATAGATACCTGGCGCGAAAATGGAGCCCTCTATTTATACCTAGGGATGACTTGCACAAGAGGACAAACTCTCTAACGGTTATTATTGTCAGATGGCAGGTCAGACATGTCGGACTCGACACGTCGGTCCTTGGAGTAGATCGGACCGTTTATACGAATAACATGGCAAATAAATGATTAAGTGTCCCGCCTCGAAAGGTTTGAGGTGGACCTGGTTAGATTCTCCCCTACGTGGGCCTATGCCTGTCCTCCACGTGGCGTGGTGATTTTCCTCTTCAAACATTGGCACCCTCTCTAGCAGGTTTGAGGTCAACCTGGCAGAGAAGTCCTCAGTCATTGTCGTACTTGTATATTATACTATGCTCTGACGTAGTCCGAAAATCGCCGTACACGTTCCAAAAATCAACGGCACGGATTTCACAGTATACCGAACGTCAGCACACTTGAGTGCTCTAACAGTTGTCACTTCAATCCTTCAACTACCCCAACAGATATAAATTTCACCACGAACTCAGAAGTCACCACTTCGGCGGATTTTCTAATATATCAATACCATCGAAGTATATTTGCATATTGTCTACGCAAAGTATGGAATAACACACTAAATCACAATATTTACAAATCTCAATTTTAAACACTAGATTCAAGATACAAATTTTAGTGGCTTTTAGACAAGCACACTTGTGTTCTGTGATGCATACTCAATAGAGTATTAAACATAACCTACCACAATAACTTATGCATATAGTAAGTACACCAATACAACAAAATTGATCAATTGAATGAAATTACTGGGTACAAATGTTGGTTAAGAAGCACAGATCAATTAGAAAATTACAATACACCCATGCCACATGACAAATCAATATGCAATCTAGAGCACAAGTATAAAATTGGAAAAGGCAATTTTGTAGTTCACCAATGCCATGTGATGAATAACAGGTTATAACAAAATCGAGACAACCTTGCATAACCAGAAAACAAATTGTGACAACTTAAATAGTGCATTTATTTCAAACCACCAAAAACAACCATGCATAACAATAGCATGATCATAAAAAAATAAAATATAATTCAAAATTGTCTTAAGATTGTTACAACGCTGCTGTAGGTTGTTAGAGATATATGTAGAGGAAATTTAAGGAAACATGAAATTAGACAATTTGAACCTAACGACAGTGTTGTTTCCTTAAGACAATTTTGTTCCGTTTGTGGTGCTCAAGGTTTCACGAACAATTGTCTCTCAAGATAGGATGGATTTACCGACCTGTGAACGCAGCACTTCACGCACAGGACTTAACGAACCTTAGTATTTAAGTAATCGTATAGAGGAACAATGAAGGAGAATTTGAGGGAAGTTTTTTTTTTCTCTATTTCCAAAATAGACTATTTATGGTTATTCAAATAGTCACATATTTTCGTATAAGGTTATGTCTTTTGATAAAGAACATATCCTTTCATATAAGGTTGTATCATTTACAAAAGACACGTCCTATCACAAAAAGTTGTGTTTCTTTATTTTATCAAAAATTAATTTTATTAAAAAAAATCCAACAGTTATAACCATAGATTAATGACTTTGCGGTCCAGTATTATACAAACTCATTGATACCTCCACTTGCATGTCTCCACACGGACGACCTGGATGAAATCGTTTGTAACTATTACAAAACGGGCAGTATCCATAGTGTTACCAGGATAAGGTACCCAACCTTATCTATGTACTAGACCATTTAGATTATTATTGGAACATTATCCACATGTATATCGAATATATACTGTATATCAAATATATACTGCTCCAATTATATTAAATAACATAGGATCTTAGTTTATTAGAATACAAGTAATGCAAAAAAATAACTTTTATTGAAATACAATAACTCTTTATTGAAATAAATTTTTTAGTAATTACAAACACAGATATCACATTCGTTCTGTTGGTGCACTATTGAAAAAAATTGATGAAAGAAAAAGAGAAGAAAAGTAGCATTGCATTAAGAAAAAAATCTACTTCATTTAGTAATAAAGAGAAGATATTTGGAGAAATTTGTTGCAAGAAGCAATCAATTAATGGTACTTTTCCAAGGTCAAATGTACTCGAAGACGAGGGTAAATAATTCAAGAAAACAATAGTACATTGTGTTCATTGTCTCATGTGATTATCATGCAACTTATTATCTTTGCTATCTTGACTGTGAGTCTTTAAATTTCCTTTTATCTCACCCTTACCTAAGTCTCATTATAACCATTATCAAAGTCTCTTTGATTTTTGCATTCAATTCATTTTTAAGTGGGGAGATTTGATTCATTTGCAACCATATGGTAATAACATGCTTTGTTTTTATTTTGAGAGTTAAAAACACCCTAAAAAACACTTTAAGAAATTTGAGTGAAACTCTGTGAGAATGTTAAGTCTTTTGTATTTGATTTCAATAAGTTAATGAGATGCTTGAGTTTTTAAAAATTATATCATCTCATTGCTTATTCTCTTGATTGTCATTTTGATTTATATTATATATGTGTAATTGACTTTACTGGTATTATTGGATATTGGAAAAGATGGAAGAGGATTAGAAATGAGAGTTGGTATGTTGAGTTATAATATATTTGGGGAATAAGCACAATTTAGGTGTGGGAGAATTTAATAAGATGAGATTTACACACATATTTAACTTTTCTGTATGATGCACGAGAACATGGGATATGAAATAGTTACGTTTGTTTGAGGACAAACAAAAAGCTAAGTTTGGGGGTATTGATAGTGCACTATGTGCTCTACATTTCATGAGATTTATGTTACAATATAATTACTTCTTAGTTTTGATTTCTTTATGTCAGATTTACGCACATAAGATATATTTTGCATAAACAAATAATCGAGAGGAAATGGGACATAAGTGGATCAAATTGAGGTGGAAATCATAGCCTGAGCTAGTAAAGAACACATTACAGCACTTATTGGAGTCCAAATACTCGAGAGAACAGCAGCATGGCACTTAAAAACGCACCACGAAACTTGTAGCCAACAAAACAGAAATTGGAAATTTTGAACCGAGAGGCTATCGCCTATGCGTGGCGCTCCAAACTTTCTTTCCGCTTTGCCTTTTCATGTGCAACACTATGACAATATCGCGACTGTTTTCTCTTTAAATTAGGGTTTTCAGCTGTCATTTGGGACCTTTGACACACTTTTGGGAGAGATACACGAGATAACTCGAAAATAGAGGGAAAATGAGCATCAAGGAGCTTAGAGAAGAGATTTTCAAGGTTTGAGGTCGTGGAGATTGAATTCGGGACGATCAATCAACACAATGGATTTAGTTTATTTCTTTTCCCTTAATTTATGTAGTTTGTCGTGGAACTTTGTTTGAGACTTTGTTGCTTTACATTGAATATGAGTAGCCAAGTTCCTTTTGTCTTAGGAATTGATGTAACCATTGAACTTTATGGATTGATTGTTTAGTTCTCTTGATTGAATGTTTATAAATATTCTATTTATGCTTCTCTATACTTAATGCCTTTAATCTATTGGCCATATATTGATTGATTGTAGACTTGAAATTTTACGCTCAAGAGAGGTGGTTGAGAGTTAGAACCGAGATGCATAACTAACGAGGTTTTATAATCGGATGATTTAGAATTCCTTTAGAGGTTGTTAAAATATTTGTTCAATATAGCTTTTACTTGTAAATACGGATATTAGTTTCTTAATTGGTAAGAAGAATTAGCTTGCGCACGGGAGAGGCAATTGAGAGTTCTTGGCCTATAGAATTAATAATTCGTTCAATCTTGAATAATTAAGTAGTTGGTTCATAGATTCAATAGGTGAAATCAATTCCATAGGACCTTTCTCCCCATTATTTTATCTTTATTATTGCATATTTATTTGTTTTGATTCTATTCTCTCATTTAATTTTAGTTCTCTAAATAAAATTGAGCGATTGTATCTGTGGTACTTCAGTGAGCTAGAAACCCAATTTAGAGGACGATATTGATATTCACTTACAAACTATATTAAAACTTGACTCATACACTTGAGTCAAACAATTTATGCTACAAGTTTAAGCTGCAGCAAATATGAATCGGCAACTGAATCCATAAAACGTGTGAGTTGAGGAACTAGTTGAGAGAGATCCTGCAACTGTATCCCAGCACACCCTCTTAATGATGTACTATTAGTAGATGACAAAGATCGAGAGATAAGAGCATAATCGGCTCCAACGTTTCATGATTTCAATCAAGTGATTGCGGAGCCTGATATAGAAGTAAAAGAGTTTGAGCTAAAGCCTGTAATGTTCAAGATGTTACAAACAGTGAGGGAGTTTCACGACCATGCATCTGAGGACCCTCACCTTCATTTGAGGTTCTTCATGGAAGTGTTTGATTCCTTTAAAATTGAAGGAGCGTCCTAGGAGGCGATGCGCTTGAAGCTGTTTCCCTATTCACTAAGGGATGAAGCACGAACTGGCTAAATTCACTGCCATTAAAGTCAATCATCAACTGAAATGATTTGGTAGAGAAGTTTCTGATGAAATATTTCCCACTCAGAAAGAACGCATATCGAAGTAACATCAATAATTTTCAACAATTTGCTGAGGAGTCTGTCAACAAATCAAGGGAAAGATTTAAAGGACTGTTACAAAAGTGTCCACATTACATTATTACAAGATGCATCCAAATTGAGACGTATTATAATGGATTAAATGAAGCAACAAGGTTGGTCATTAATGTCTCTGCTAATGAAGCATTATTGGCAAAGCCTTATGTTGAAGCATTTGACATCTTGGAGTGAATTGCGTCGAATAATGGATAATGGTCTAATCCATGTGCTACATGGAAAGACATCTAAAGGATTACGAAATGATGATGCACTGTCATCTATAAATTCCAAGATTAAAAACATGACAGACATAGTGATGAGGAATATGTCGCAATAGGCTTTTGCTGGAGAATCTTCCAAAGTAGTGAAGAATGTGAGCAATATTAAAGACATTTCTTGTTCATACTACGAAGGAGAGCATCACTTCGATGAATGCCTGTTAGGGTTGACTTTTTACTGTAGAAATATGTGTTGGTAGGCCTGTTTGACCAAGATTTTGAACCCTTTCCCATCATTATTTGCCTAAAAAAATTACATATTCTTAAAGTAGAACATGCGTAGAACATTTCTGGATAAATTGCAATATATGGTATTTTATGAAAAAATGAGAAAAACATGGTCAAGTTCGAAGAAAATAACAGTTTTCCGATTTTGCAGGAATTGTGCCTGGCGCAATTTTAGAGTCCAACTTTGTCAAAACGTACGTTTTGATTAATAAATGTCAAAGGGGACATTTCCTACATGTTTGAATCAAACTACAACCGTGAGTCCAAGTCAAAAAGAGGTTGTTAGGTGAATCTCAACCTATTTCCACCTAAAAAGATAGGAAGTTTAACTAACTCAAGGGCCTATAAAAGGGAGTCTCTCCCTCAGCTTCAAATCATCCATTCCAAGCTCGTTTTCAGCTTCCTTTCATTTCTTCATAGTTGTAGAACTCATGCTTATGCTTTAGATTCAAGTTTTTTAGTTGTTATTTCCTTGTATTTTCATACTTCTGCCTACCGTATTGCCTTTAATTCAAGTTCTACCTTTTGTTCTTCATTTATTCTGTTCTTCTTAAGTTCTTTAGCGAGTTTACACTCTACTCACGCTCAAAAGAGAAGATGGTCAAGCTAGAACTCCTTGTACGACTTATTTATTCGTTTTAATTCAATGAAAAATACTTCATTTATGTTTTCGTACATTTTCTTTCCCTTAATTATGCACGAGATTAATTATCAACCTATTTGTGGAATGCCTTAGTCAAAATGATTTGATTTTTAACACGCTCGGGATTTTGTCCAGAATTGCGTCTGGCACTTTTTTGGGTTGGTTCTAAAAACTTCTCTTTCTGTTTTTTCTATTTGGCTAGTGGGAACTTGATTTATACACTAAAGCCCAACCCTGAGAATGGTGAGTTAGGTAAAATAATAGGAAACCAATATGGGATGTGACTTAGACATAAGTGCATAAAACATGGTCCTAGACATAGGCCCCCTGACCCATAATGCAAATGAGTTGATAAATATTCTCTAGGATTGTAATCACACATAGACATATGATTGTAGGTTACCTTAGCCTCTATAGCAACCAAAAGCGGTAGTGAAAGAGTAGAACTCAAAATCCCAAGAAAAGCCAGAATTGCACCTGGCACAATTTCCCAACAAAGTGTGTTTTCCATGTTTTGCATCAAAACGAAGGTAGGAAGCAAAGAGGTCGAGTTTTATTAAATTGTTTGATATTTAAAACTCCAGACAACAATATTTCATCACTATTTTCTTCATAAACCACAATTGCATGTTCAACCATTCACTTCTTTAAAACTTATTTGAAAAGCAACAAGTCCCTAAGGATTCGACCTTGGATTACTCCCAAGTATTACTTATGACCGTGTGCGCTTGCACAAGTCTTTAATCATTTTTAAAGGTAGAGAAAATCCCAACAATGCCCTAGAAATCCAGCCTTAGTATACTACTTGTGGAATCCACAGAACAATCGAAACAACCCCTATTCGAACACATTCAACCTAGGCTGGAGAAATCATCATAGCTTTAGTTGGGGTGGAAACCAAGGAGGGCACAATGCTGGAACTTCGAATGCCCCATTATACCAGCAGAAAGGAAATTACCCACCTGGATATTTGGGTCAAAGACAACCACTAGCCCATAACCAATCAGAAGGAACATTGAGTTCTTTGGAGAACTTCATTAAGGCTGATATGGTGAATAATGATGCAACTGTATAGAGCCAAGTTGCGTTATTACAAAGTCAGGCTACATCCTTACGCAACTTGGAAGTGCAAATAGGGCAATTGGCCACAAATTTGAAAAGTATATGTTGTGCTTCCTAGCAATGGGTAAATTATAGCGCAAGTATACACTAATTCTTGTCAATTGTAGTACAAACAAGGTCGTCTCCACAGGGAATTCATGAGTACAGAAAATGGTTAATTGATTCGAGCTACCAAAAGAAATAATAAAAGAAAACGAAGTTGGTTTATCAATTTTTGCTAGTAACTTGTCTCAAAGTAACATGTAAATAAAGCAGTGAATGGGAGGACAATTAAACTTTTCCAGACTACTTCCAACAAAGAATTGAACAAACAGCAAATTCCCTATCGGGGAATCGACTGCTCGGGGAGGTTTAAATCTATTTTTAGGGAATCGAGGAGAGGAAATTCACCTACTGATTTTAAGTGTCACCTACTGAAGAAAAACAAATGAAACTCTTAGAACCCAGACCCTCACGGCTCTCTTCCGAGTTACCTAGCAATTGTTCTAACCCAACTCCAGTCGTGGTTACAACAAACATGAAACCAATCTATAGGCACCGTAGAGTGAACCCCATTCCTAAGTATTCACTACTCTGTTTCAGAAAGAACACAGAAACTACGACTAACAACAGTGAATCCACGCACAGGAGCTTTCCCAAGCTTCCTATGAGCTTGCACACTAAACCTGCTGGCCAAACATGTTTAGAACGACGGAAAAATTAAACCCACTGCTATTAAATAAGAGTTCAAATGCATTCAACAATAGCTCAACGTCTATTACAGCAAGTTTCAACCCCTCCCCGAAGAAAGGAGAATTAGTTCATGATGAAATAGAAATAAAAGAATGCACAGATGAAAAAGGACTCCATTTCAGAAGGCAATAAGAGAAAACCCAGAAGCTTCCCCGGATGAACACTGAAGAGCTCGAGCCAAATCCGTATCTCTCTCTCACCTGTCGTCAATGGAGACCCCACGTCTTTTTTTTCTGTTTTCGAGAGTGTTTCCCTGAAAACGATGCCTCTAGTTAGGTCCACCATCATCTCCTTTGCGACTGGGGTGTCTCTTTCTTTTTGTACCCCACATTTTGCTTAGGGCACCAAAGAACCTCACGTGGATGCTGTCTAAACAATGTACGGACACTGTACAGATACAGTAACAGCGCGGGTGAAATCAAATTACTGTTCCGGCCTCTGCTCTATAGCTTCCAAAGCGCTAACCTGCTTCCGACTTCAACCAGTTGCCCTTAGTCTCCAGTAGCATCAATCTATTCCACTCATGCTTCACCTGCTTCGAATGCACCAAATTTTGCTTTCTGCACTAAACATCCACAATTTAGCATTTACTCCGAAATTTAATGAATCTACAAGAGTTTATACATCGAAGGTTCCTTATGAGATTTCTCACATTCTTGTGGCTTAATTAGTTTGTATTTCACATTCTTGGCACACAATTACCCTTAGCTTGGCCCATAATTCACTCTCTATTTGAGAGCTATCAGTATACCACATGGAGCATTATCAAGCGATACAGAGCGCCCAAAAGGGGATGGTAATGAGCAATGTAAGGCTCTTATCTTGAAAAGTTGTAAGGTATTCTCACCAGCCACTACTAGAATTTTGGGTTTTTGTGACGCTCATGAACAGTAAAATACTGTTAAAAATTATAAAAAAGAATGTCACAAAAGATAAAAAATACTTTTTTGGAGGTAAAAAATGGAGACTGTCGGATTTTTGACATTTCGTGACGTTTTTTAACCGCCATGAAAATTTTGGCAAAAAATTTGTTTTTAGTAACGTCACGAAAGGTTGAGGTGCGTTTTTGGAGGGAAATGACGGAGTGTTCCGAATTTTTTACTTTTCGTGACGTTTTTCTAATTGTCACAAAAAAGGCGAAAGTAAATACGTTTTTCTTGACTTTTAATAAACATTGCAAAATGTTGAGGCGCGTTTTTGGCGAGAAAGGACAGAGTTCTTCGGATTGCCAGCTTTTCGATGTGTAAAAAACGTCACAAAAAGTTATTTCTCATGACGTTTTTTACAAGTCACGAAATGGTAGGACCTTGTTTTCTGGCGGGAAAACCGGATATTTGGATTTTTCGTGACGTTTAAAATACATCACGAAAAGTTGAAAATTGAAAGTTATGGTGACACCTAAAACACGTCATGAAAAAGTGAGTTTTTTCGTGATGTTTGTTATACGACACGATAAGTGGGGAAACTATATTTTTACCGACGTTTACAAGAACGTCACGAAATGGTTGCTTTTTGTGATGTTTAAAAACCGCATGAAATGGTGGAGCGATATTTTTTATGAGAAAACATGACGACTAACGAATTTGTCGTCATTTGTGATATTTTTTAAACTTCATGAAATTTTGAGCCATGTTATTTAGCAAGAAAATGTGTCGAAAATTTGTGCTCACAATTTTTTTGTTAATTTATAACATTTTTAAATTGACAAAAAAATTGATGATTCAGTTTTTTAAATTGCAATTTTTTAAAATTTAAAATATCATCATCAATTGATGATTAAATTGACATTTTTTTTTAATTTATGACAGCAAAACCGAAGACCAAAAAGAGAAATCACTATCAAACGGACCCTTAAATTTATAGATTTTAGAAAATGGATTTAAGTCAAAATATTATTTAAATATTAACCCCAACCAATTTTAAATTTTACTTTTTTATTTTATATATATATATATATATATATATATATATATTTCAATATCAAAATTGTTCATAAATTTTTTTCTTCCATCCAAAAAGATTTAATTAATGATTACAATTTAAATACCAAGATTGCAATTTGTAATTGTAAATCTTGAAAAAAAAGAAAATACAATTTTTTTTTTGTTGAAATTTGTAAATGACAAAATATAAAGAAAAAAAACTAATTAACTTAAACATCTTTTAAGCTAATTTGTTGGAATATAATATTCTTTTTTTAGGGGTAGTAGAAATTCCTGCTAAGTAAATTTTGCACCCCATTAAAAATAAATATTATTTTGTAAAATTGATTTCATTCTAAAAAAAACATTTTAAAATGTCAATTTCCATTATTTTATATTATTTTTTCACCCTAAATCACCTTATCCCTTCCTCCTTTACCCTAAAATCTCTTAACCCACTTTTTCACTTTTCTTGCTAAGAGCCGCCGCCCATGCCTCTATTGTGAAGACCACATCAAGAGTAGCTAAAACCCTCCGCTGGTGAAGCCGTCCCTGCCTCTAGTGAACGTCGTCCCCGACACTGCTGAACGACGTCCCCGCCGCTACTAAACGTCGATCCCACCACTGGTGCTCCTGCTGGAGGAAAGCAGCAAAAACCCCATCACCTGCTTATCCACTCCCCTCCCTGCAAATCTGCAGCTCCATTTCTTCATTCCCATGTCCAATTAACAACAGCAGCTTGAGAGAACTTTTGTCTCTTCTTCTCTAATTCATCGGCTATAGAGACTTGAATTGCTTGTTGTGCTCGTAGGGCTTTCCTCTCCAATCTTTCTTCTCAGAATTCTACTGCTCTCATGTCTCCTTCCTTCGCCACGAGGTTATGTACAAACGAAACCCATTTCTCTCTTTCTCTGGATTTTGGAGATATATGGCTAGAGTTGACAATAGGTGTGTGATCAAATTGCATTTATAGAGTCTGAAAGCAAGCTCGCTATTTGGGGAGTCATTAAGGCAAGTTCCCAAGTCATCGATAAAGGTGGCATCAAGGCCAAAGAGTTCTCCCCCTAAAACCAGATGTGAGATTTGTGATAATCTGGTGAGTGCATCTGTGGTAATGCCTGCAAGGTGTTTGTGATATTGGTTGTTTGAATATTTGAGGAGTTTGTGATTGTAGGAGGTGTTTCTCACCAAAGCAACCACAGATAAGGGATTGATCAAAATGATGATGTGTATGGGAGAAGCTCTAAGGACCATTTCCTTCAAGGTTAGAACGGCTTCTTATGGAGGAACTGAGTGTGTCAACTCCTTTGGAGATGAACAACTTGTTGTCAATATGCTTGCCGTCAAGCTTCTGTTTGAGGTCAACCTTCCATTAGTCTCGAATGACGATTGTTTGAAGTAAAATTATTATTTTCAAACTTCGTTTTCTTTCTTCGCATCCATGGACGATATTTTTTTTAACTATGAAAGAAGTTTTGTAGATTAATGTTCAATCAACATAGATTTCCATATGTTACAGATGAAACTTGAACCAAATGAATACAAGAAAGACGACATCAACATGTTGAGAATGGAGTGGGCCGAGTTTATTGAGTCCTACTTAAATTTTGCATAAAATATGTGGAATTATCGTTTTGGGTTGACCATGAACTCATGTTGCATATAATATAATTTTTGCTTGCACAATGTTCGAGTTCATGGTTGATGTATTGGTGGCAGTACCTTTTGTTAGGCATGTTTTTTGGACTTTTGGCTACCTTATACTATCATGGTCATTTAAACTCACACCTGACGAACAGAATTGTGAGTTGTTAACTATATCCCTGTTTATTAATTTGAATGTATAGTAATTATAAACATTCGATTAATCTGAAAATTTAAATTTTCTGGTAGGATTATTTCATGAGACACATTACTTTGAAGTATCTATCTTGTCATAGAAGAAGTTCTTAATTGGGTTCATATTCACCGCATATAAAGTACTACATTATGTCAAATTTTGTTTGAACGTTATTGTTTTTGTCAAATTTTTTGAGAAATTTGCTCTTTGTAAATTGCTTATCATTGCATTATATAACAAAAGCAAGATTGACACTAGAAACGAGAAGTTGTCAGGTTTCTTTATTTTGTCAGACCGCATCATGATGAGCTTAAGCATGTTGTGGCCATTTCCATCTTAATTCCAATATAACAAAGATAAGCTATTAATTGGTGTCGTCATCATTCATACTGTAGCATTTAAATCTTAAATCAATCTGAATTGCCTTTGTTATATGCTGTAACGATAGCTAAATTACCACCCTTATCAGATTATTGAGTAAGTTCACAAGGAAGATTGAATATTGATTATTGATAGTGTCGTTAGAATATGATTGTACCTTTTCAATCCTTGTGATATACTACTAATTTGTGCTATAATGATTACTTATATTTTGTGCTATGTTACTGAAGGATGTAGAAGAAGTGTAGGGTTGTTTTGTTATTTTAATTGCTTCTGTTCTGTTGGGATCTTTGTTTGGGCATTTCGTTGGTTATTTTATCATATTATTGTGTAAGTTCACAAGAAATTTTTTAATACTAATTATTGATAGTGTCATTAGAAGATGATTGTACGTTTTCAAACCTTCTGATGTACTACTGGTTTGTGCTATATTGATTACTGATATTTTGTGCTATGTAATTAAAAGATGTAGAAGAAGTGTAGGCATGTTGTTTATTTTAATTGCTCATTTTCTGTTGGGATCTTTGTTTGGTCATTCTGTTGATTATTTTATCAGATTATTGAGTAAGTTCATAAGAAAGACTATGCATATTTATTATTTATAATGTCGTTAGAAGATGATTGTACGTTTTCAATCCTTCTGATTTACTACTAGTTTGGACAATATTGACTACTGATATTTTGTGCTATGTTACTAAAGGATGTAAAAGAAGTGTAGGCACGTTGGTTGTTTTTTTTTTTTTTAATCGCTTATGTTCTGTTGGGATCTTTGTTTGCAAAGATTACTATTGTGCTAGGCTCCTATTACGCTAAGTCACTATTGTGATAGATTTATTTCAAAACGTTAATTGATGAATTTTTTCATGAGAAAATTCAAATTTTGTACAATGTGGAATATCTAGCTATCCTTTCGATCCTTCGCACCTTTTAATAGATAGAATTTGTTCTTTTATAAGTGACTTTATTCCCTTATCTATTTATTGGTTATTCATTTATCTAACTTAGGTATTGTTTTCTTCATTAGGTCTTTCACGAACTCAAAGAAGTCGACAACTAGAAATGCAACTAATTGGTGGATGAGCTTCTTTGTTGGGGTTGGTATGTCAGACATGTTTAATTATGTACTTTGAACTTGTAGCAATTTGTACATCTTATGTGTTTAATATATTGTAATAGCAAATTGGAGAATACTTTGTTCCTATATGATTTCAACTTTGTTATATAAATTCATGTCTTCGCGATGTCGATCGACAATTTAATGATATGAAATTTGTCTTCCGTGATGTTTGCCAGCAAAATCAAATCCATTTTCTGTGACGTTTTCTAATCGTCACAAAATATAATTTTTATGAGGTTTTTAAAACGTCACAAATTTTATTTTTAATGACGTTTTTAAAACGTCACAAAATCGTTTTTATGACGTCTTTTTAGACGTCATGAAATCATTTTTTGTGACGTTTAAAAAACGTCATGGAAACCTGTCATGTGACATTTTCTAGCTATAAATTCTGTTTCGTGACGTTGTTTAACCGTCACAAATTCTAATTCCGTCACGATAACTCATTTACTGTGACATTTTTTAAACGTCACGAAAAGAAACATTTGTGACGGTCTAAAAGCGTCATCAAATCATTTTTCTTGACGTTTAAAAATCGTCACAAAAAAACGATATTTTGCATGACGTTTTTAAACCATCAGGAATGCTACTTTTCATGACGTTTTTAAAAACGTCATGAATACCTTTCATGATGGTGGCATAGGTGATGACGTTAAAAACTTCACGAAAGGATTTTGTGACGTTTAAAAAATGTCACGAGAACCCAAATTTCTACTAGTGAGCTCATCCAAATGCTCCGGGAGTAATGTAGAATCAAATGAGAAGGAAGAAAGTGAGTGATAAGACGAAAAATACACCCATATTTTATATATTTATTTTACATTTTATTAATTTATTATGTTTAAATATTTGAATTTAATTATAATTTATAATTTTGTGGCAGATTGAAGATATTCAAGAATAATAATTTAAAACCGCAATTTTAGAGGAGAATGTGGACTTCACCAAATTGGGAAGAGTTCAACGGATAAATACAGACACAATTATTATGGCGGGAAGCTTCAATTTGAGAATTATGAATTTTTAGGATATTTTGTAAATAAAGATATATAATCAAAGTAGGATTACATAATCCTCAATTGATTAGGAATTCTTTTATTTAATTTGTTTTCTTTTAAAAATGATATTTCCCAATTAGTTGGGAATTCTTTATTAGAGATAATTCCTCTTTAAAAGAGGATAAAGTTAATCTCTATAAATAGAGAAGCCTTATTATTGGGAGATCCATCATTCAAGTTCCAAGAAAGAGCTCTCTTCTCCGAAATTCAGTTATCTCCCTCTACCATGAGTGACTAGGCTTTAATTCTTCCAACTCAATGGTGATTCAAGTCCAATTGTAAGCTTGAGAGGCTCAAGTTAGATAGAGATTTCTTCTTTTTCAAGTATTCTTTGTTTCTTGTTCTTATTATTTATGAACAATTTATATTAATTAAATTGACGCCTTAATTCATGTTAATTGTTCTACTGCTATCCATGAGTTTGTGATCTATAATTGTCATGAATGATTGAAATGAGTAGCAAAGAGTTGGCTTATGTGTGTGTATTTATGGCTTTTCCATGTTTACATAGCTTGCATAATAGACTCTAGGGAAACAAAGGGACAAAATTAATTAACTTGCAACTATCTCAAATTAATTGATTTTGGTTTAGTCATTCTCATCATCCTTAATGCTATTCTTTGATTAATATGGAACGCTATCGTGCCCAGTTGATTAATTAATAAGATTTAATTTTGATGCTTGGTCTAAATTAATTAAATTAGGAGAATTAAAACTTACCACGACTGTTCCGAGTAAGTAGACTAAGTTCTTGAATCAAGAAATCAATTTTTTTATATAAAGCCGATGATCAAGATTACAATTGGATGAAAATCACACCTTTGGATTGGAAGCTCGGTAACATTAACTTTCATTTTCCTTTTAGTTTATCTTTTTAAATTTCAAAATTTAAATACAAACCCCCCATTTTTTTTAACTTTGAGAAATTAATTTCACTAGTTCCCTTGGGATTCGACCTGGTCTCACTACTTCTACAAGTTAGATTTAAGTAAAATCAGTAATTATTTTGGAGGGCCTCGACAACCCTTACTAGTGAGTCGAGGGCAGGGAGAAGTTTTGAGTCAGATAAATTATTAGTTGCTATATCTTTTTTTTATGCCATAGAACCTAGAAAAGCAGCGAACAGAAGTGCACAGACCATGGAAACATAGGACGATGCACCAATAAAGGAAAAAGCGAATCCAACAATTGCTAGGACAGTAAATGCTGGAGTATCTGATTTGCGGGCAACAGGAAAATAGAAACAACCAGAGCAGGAAAATGTCCGAGCAGAGTATAGACTGCACCTCCATACTCTAAGAAACTACAGAAAAAGAACCAAGATGCACAATTCATAAAGTTCTTGGATGTGCTGAAGCAATTGCACATTAATATTCCATTGGTGGAAGCGTTGGAACAAAGGACTAGCTACGTGAGTGTTTTGGATTTTGAATTCAAATAAATAGAAAGAGCACAAGTGTATACCCATCACAAGTAATAAGTGGAATGAGTATTCCGAGTATCGATCCTCAGGGACAATGTAGTCTTTTTGAGAAAAATATACTGATTTGAAAAGTTGTAATTGAATCAAGGTGAAATAATTCAAGGGAATGTTGATTTTGTTCATCTAAAACTCAATGTAATAAACCCATCCCTAGTTACTTCAAATTATCTTGAAAATGAATTTGATTGTGGGTCCAATGAAGATTCCTCCTTCTAGGGGTCTCTACATGAATTCTTCATCCCTGTTGATGTAGGTTGACTATTGGAGCTTTTGCTCCATTATGATGACATCAACTTGACTTTGTATATTCTGATGTATGTGGTCCTATGAAGACAAAAACACTTGGAAGTTTATCATATTTGTTTACCTTTATAGATGATCATTCAAGAAAAACATGAGATTATACCTTGAAGACTAAAGATATGGTGTTGCAAGTGTTTGAACAGTTTCATGCTTTTGTTAAAAGAGGAACTGACAAGAAGTTGAAGTGCACTATGATCGATAATGGAGGTGAGTATTGTGGACCTTTTGATGAGTATTGTTGAAGCCATGGTATTCGACATCAAAATACATCTCCTAAGAACTCCTCAATTAAATGGTCTAGCTGAGAGAATGAATAGAATACTAGTTGAGTGGATGAGATATTTGCTTCACAGTCACATTTACTGAGATCGTTTTAAGGTGAATCATTGAGTATAGTTGTGTATGTTTTGAATCTCACATGTCATGTGTTCCTTTGAGTTTGAAGTCTCGAACAAAATATGGTTAGATAAGAAAATATCATATAATCACTTGCATGTCTTTCAAGGTATAATCACCTGTCATGTGTTCCTTTCGTACATGTTCATAAAGACGAGAGATCGAAGCTTGACATAAAGACGAGACCATGTATGTCCTTTAGCTATGGCCAAGATGAGTTTGGTTATAAACTATATGATCCAGTACAAAAGACGCTCATTTGAAGTTGAGATGTTCGTATTTGTAGAAGACCAGACCATACAAGATATTAAAAAGATAGATAATACAAAGTTTCACCATAGTGACGATTTTATTGACTTGGATTCAGTTCCTTTTACACAACATTCTACACAGACTGAGAATAAGATTCAAAATGATCAATTTGATGATACATATGAGGTTGAGGATCTAGAACCGGTTGAGGTAGATGAATGTTCTTGAATAGTCGTTGGAAATAAAGATTCCTACAGATGTTTCACTCAGGATATCTATTAGAGATTGACATTCATCCACACGATATCCTATTGATGAGTATGTGTTACTAACTGATTCGAGAGAATATGAGAGTTATCAGGAGGCCATGGAAGATGAGCACAAAGGGAAAGTGGATTGATTCAATGAAGGATGAAATGAAGTCATTGCATAAAAATGACACTTATAAGCTTTCCAAGTTGCCTAAAGAGAAAACTGCACTAAAAAATAAGTGGGTTTATTGAGTGAAACAAGAAGAACATGCTTCACAACCGCGTTATAAAATGAGGCTGGTTGTCAAAGGGTTCAGGAGGTGTTGACTTTGATTAAATTTTTGCTTATGTTGTCAATATGTCTTCTATACATGTAGTTATAGGTCAGTAAGCCTTGACGTGAGGTTCAGTAGATGGATGTCAAAATTGCGTTTTTGCATGGTGACTTAAATAAATTCATATGGAACAACTAGATGGCTTTGAGGAGAAAGACAAGGATGGTCTTGTGTGCAAGTTGAAGAATAGTCTTTATAGGTTGAAATAGGCACCGAAGCAGTGGTACAAGAAGTTTGAGTCAGTTATGGGAGAGCAATACTACAAAAATACCACTTCTGATTGTTGTATATTTGTGTAGAAGTTTTCTAAAAAATGATTTATTATACTGTTGCTTTATGTTGATGACATTTTAATTGTTGATACGTTGAAGAAATAGTAGAGCAAATCTGTTGACATGAAGGATTTGAAGCCACTGAATAAGATTCATGGAATTCGTATAGTACGAGACAGAGCATCCAAAAAATTGTATATGTCTTAGGAGTATTACATAGAGAAGCTTCTTGAAAGATTCAACATGTCCAGAGCTAAAGTAGTGAGTTCTCCTCTATTTAGTCACTTCAAACTGAGTAGCAAATGGAGCCATTCTACACATAAAGAGAAGGAAGAGATGAGCAGAGTCTCATATGCTTTAGCAGTTGGAATTTGATGTACATCATGGTATGCACTAGACCAGATATTGCTCACTCTGTTGGTTTTGTTAGTCTTTTTATGTCCAATATAGGAAAATTTGCACTAGACCCATCGTACGCACTAGCAGTTTGAAGCTCGCTTATAGAATTCATTGATGTCCAAAATCAATTATAGAACTCATTAATTTGTTAGTCGTTCTATGTTCATATCAATAACATTGGGAGGTAGTCGAGTGGGTCATGAAATATTTGTGAGGTACTTCCAGTTTAAGCTCATTTTTGTAAGTGGAAAGCTAGTTCTTGGTCGGTTACATAATTTAGATATGACAGGAGATTTAAATAACCGGAAGTCTACTTTTGACTATTTGATGACATTTAAAGGTGGTGGAGTGTCATGGCAGTCAATATTACAGAAGTGTGTTGCACTTTGTCTACTGAAGTAGAGTATATTGTGGCAGCAGTGGCTTGCAAGGAGATTTTAATGAATGAAATGATTTACATAGGAGCTCCGCTTCAAGCAACAACAGTGTGTGATATTCTATGATAATTCGAGCACTATTCATCTTGGTAAGAAATCAACATTTCATTCTAGAGCCAACATATAGATGTGAGGTATCACTAGATGAGAGATGCTCTAAATGCAGACCATTTGAAACTTGAGAAGATACATACTGATTGTAATGGATCTGATATGCTGACAAAGAATCTATCAAAAGAAAAGTTTAGTTTTTTCGTTCCGGTGTTAGAATGACAATTTCTTTCACATAGTAAAAATAAGGAGATTTGTTGGATTTTTTCAGTATATGTGAAGGCGCATATAGACTTAGGTTAGTTTTTTGTTTAAAATTAAAGGTTTAGCCGCAGAGAAATAGAAGCACAGTGAGAGAGAGAAATTAGAAGAAAAATACAAAAGAAAGGGATTCTATACAAAAACGTTTTTAGCACATTTGGAGATCGATCTATGGTTCGATCGAACTAAAATTTTGATAGCGTGTTCACAACACGAGGATCTTCAATCTGGACTATGGAGATTTATTTTGGAGCTACCCATAGTTAGATACAGTTGGTAGTTGGATTCCACTTTAAGTGTGATCTTTCTAATTTATTCTCTTCTATTATTGTTGTGTTTGCCGACATTTATTGTCTCGAGATATCTATTATTGTATGCCTCTAGTTGTGACTAAGGATAACTCGTTGTAGCCTATTATTTATTATGGCGGAGATTTTGACTTCGATTTATGGTTTTTTACTCCTCGCCTTGATGAAGTTTTTCCATGTTAAAATTGCTTGTGTTCGTTGCTTGTTTGAATTATTTTTACTTGCTATTTCCTATTAGATTCACACAAGAGAGGATAATTGGTCCATAAAATTAAGTGTCTATCCCAACAATTCCAACATATGTGCTCTCAATGAGGCTTCATTGCAGCCTTTACCATTGTAAAAGAGGTTTTTCCCTTTTTGCAATAGATACCTCGAGAGAACCTCCTCCAATACCTTCTGCAATTTAGGGTATGGAGCCATCGTCGTCGAGTATAGCGTACGGAGAGTAAAAAGCTTATAGAGGGTCACCATTCCTTCTTCTTTCACTCCTCCGCATAGACCTCGCACAGTTCGTTCTTCCTAACCTGACTATAATCAATCTTATGATCGGGTTTGCAATTAATGTCATTTTGTCTTTGTGCTATGATTGCAAGGAGATAAAGTAGTACGTTGCTTTCAATTAAACAGGTTATAATTGTTACAAACTTTCTTCAATCTCTTTAAGTCATTTGAACAGGAGAGCGTATTAGGCAATGAATCAATCAAGTATGTATAAATATATTATAGCTTATAAGAGGAAACCTCATTTGGAGGGAGGGTGAACAATTGGAGTAGAGTCAGAATAACTCTCTAAAGAGAGTTATTCTAGTCTTTATTTGGGAAGTTTTGAGCAATTTAGTGTTAATGTATGTCTATTTTAGCTTGTGAAAATCTTAATAGATATAGAACATGATTTTTGAGCTAAAGATTATTGCAATGAATGCTTTGGCTTAAGTTAGTGCTAAATTTTTCCTATTATTGGCTCTTCACCTAGGGTTGAAAGCTGAGAACCGGAGCATGAGGTAAGCGTTGAGCCCAGAAAGCTGTTGTCAAAGCACAGTTGAGCCTGAGCAAGTAGAAGTTGGAGCAATTAAGTGCTTGAGCATAGATTCACAGTGTAATAATTATCCCACACGGGGATATTTTACCATGCCCGTACAATTACCACCTAGGTGCCCTAAAATTGGGACCCGATATAAAAGGGACAGAATGACCTAGCCGATATACGCAGATCCCAATAGAGAATATTTTATGTGTTGGAAAAGGCAAGGGAGAGGAATTTTCACCATTTTCGGAAGGAGAACTGGCGACAGAGAGAGCTGTTGCTGTCATTTTCGTGTTGGTGTCTCCTTTTGCGTTTTCTTTACCTTTTTTTTTCTGAAATGGGTTGTATCTTTCCGTTACCCATGGTATTTTTCTTTTTCTCCATGAGCTAAACCCCAGTTTGGGGAAGATTTACATGCTGTAGCCACTGAACAACCAAAACTCTAGTCGTTATTAATTGCTATTTAATAGCGCTATGCATATTTTCTTAATCTTGCTGAATATGGTTGGCCACCTTGTTTAGTTTGCTCGCTTCTGTATGATTCGAAAGGATATATAGTTAGTCGACTTGTTCTGTTTGTGATTAGCCACTTAGTGGGTTCGAGGATACTTAGGGATGAGGTCCCCTAATCATACTTAGAACTTGTTTTTAATGCTTGGATATCTAGCAATAGGAATTGTGGGTATTCTTGCTTGGGTGTCTCGGAAAGGAACCACGTCGAGTTGAGCAATAGTGAGTGATTTCAGGCTAGAGTCGAGGTTGAGATGTAGTGAAAGCATAATAAATCTTCCCCGTTGTTTCCATATCTGTTAACCCCTTTTTCCACTATGTTGTGCTAGAGCTTTTTCTTATCCGCAACATTTGTAAATTTGTTTGCTACTGGAGTCATTTACTGCTTTTGTTTATGCTTTTCTCAATTACTGTTTTTACACCAACATTCTTATTTTATTATTTTCTTGCACCATTGGTATTCTTAAGCAAAACATAAAATATTACTCTACGTCCCTATAGATTCGACCTTGTTTGTACTACAATCAACAAATATAGTGTATACTTGCACTTGTATCTATTACAGTTGTGAGGACGCAACAAGCCACTTGGACGCATGTACGCTCAAGCCCTCTTCTTCCAATTTCGTAAATTTTGTAAATTAGCGGCATATGTTGATGCGCGAATTTGGTTGAGAAGATTTGACAAAATATTGCACCAAAGGGATCAACATTGACCTGTAAAGCTAACATAATAAAACACCAATGTGGTACTAGCTAATAACTCTCCATAAGAGAATGTTTTGTGGCTTTATTAGGGTAATATTTGTGCAAAAATGTTAGGATTCTTATTAAAGCACCATGAAAAAGAGTATAAATCATTTATCTAGGCCCTGAGCTGTTATAATTATCTATTTCCTCATTTTGAATGAATTATGCGTAATTCTTGATTTTTTTGAATAGGAAATGTAGAATTTGGAAAGGACAAGTTGAGTGCTGCTCAAGAATCAAACCCAAACATTTGACATTCTTGATTTTTTTGATGGTGAGTACTTAGGATGAGACTCACCCTATTGCACCTATGAACTTCTTTTATTGTTTGCTTTTATTACAATGAGAGTTGGGTTTGATGTTTGGGTATCTCGGGAGAGAACCGTGACAGTTTGGACATTCAGTATTTCTAGTTTGCTTGAGCATAGTTAGCAAGGGGTGAAAGAATTTAAGCAAATGTCCCTCGATTTACATTTAAATCGTTTCTTCATCGTAACTGTTATTCTCTATGTTGGATGCTCTAGTATCGTACTAAAATATTTATGTGCTGTTTTCCTTTCCTGCTTACAATTTATTTCTATCGTATTCAAACTACGTAATCAAACTCTTTTTATTTTGCTTTTCGGTATTCTGAATTTGTTAATTCAAAGTATAACACCAATCCCTGTGGAAATGACCTTGTTTACACTACAATCGGCGAGAATAGTGTATACTTGCACTAATTCTCTCTTAGTTGTAAGAAAGCGAACACTAACCACACACACTCTGATGCTTAAGTTAGAATTGGAGGTAATATGTGCTTAGCTTAAAGTAAAGTTTTCTTTTTAGCTTACCTTTAGGGAGAAGCCTTCTCTTCTATTTATAGAGATCTGATCCCGTCCCTTTAAAGTATCAGGATATATGCTCCTATTCTTCTCAGGATATCTTCTTATTTTGAGTAGTTGGTGATCTTTAGAGATAATTACCAAGTTGATGGACTTTTCGGACGTTCGTGGGTTTCCATCGTGAGTTGGATGACATAGAAGAAGCAAGCTAGTCCATTATTGGGCTAGTCAGCAGGTCAACCTTGGCCTTGTGTCATGGGGCCGAGGTCAATGCCAATGTGCTTGGATCGGGTTGCATCGAGACTAGCACCATGGCGTTATGGCCTTAGTTGGAACATTGACTACTCAACCTCAACTGGTTTTCCAGGTGCTGAGGTATTAGGAACAACGCCTTATGTTCTCTCCGTTGTTCGGTTTTGCCATTCTCTAGATTTTAACCATTTTCAAATGTTCTCGTTGTTTGTAGACCTACTCACCTTAAATTGGGCTTAGTTATTCATGTAGCTGTTTGTAGAAATAAATTCTTTTTTTTGTCCCATATCAGTAGCCCCACCCTCTAAGAATTTTATTAAAAATCGATATCATTCTTTGAGATTATTTGTTGACTTTTTTCCCTTGGATTACAGGAGGAAGATGTTTTGGGTAGACAAATGGTTTATGGGAAGAAAGCCCAAATTTTAAGCGGCCTAATAGAGGGGTAGGGGGCTGCTTGGTCAATTTTGACCGTCAAAATTTGGCTGACCAATCAAAGTTGTCTAGCCAACTACATGGTCTTATCGGTCTTGTTTTTTTTTGTTCGAGGTAAGAAGAAAATCTCTTTTTGTTTTTGGTTTCGATAGCTTGAATGTGGAATGGACCACCACAGATGATAGGTTGTTTTCAGTCCATCCTCCAATTTTGAAGTAGCAAGACCCTTGTGGCTTGATTCTTCTATTGTAATTGAAAATCACTTGTCGATTCTTCATGAAAAATATTGTATTCCTGACTCCATTAGCCTCAGGATCTCTCAGGGAGAAATAATTTTTTATCCGACAATGTTTAAATTTTGCATTCCTTCCCTAATTTCATTTTTTTTTAATTTCTGGGCTTTCATCCAACTTGGTCCTGCTGAGGTGGAGTACTTTAATTAGTTGTTAAAAGATGAGTTGTCATTCAATATTCTAATTAATTACAAAAATAAAAAAATAAAAAATCAGTATTTTTGTATTAATCAGCTATTTTCTTAAAATGCTCTAAACAGCCATGAATTCAGCTTAATAAAAAAAATGTGCTGCATCAAATATAGGGTAGATTGGTGTTTTTAATTAAGCTAAGCTTAATTTCTAAGAGATAATTAAAATAAAATAATGATCAAAATGGTTTTCAAAGAAGAAAATTTGCCAATCTTTATTGAATCCAAATAATCAGATTAACCATTAACGAATAAAATAAATAACGAAAAAAAACAAAAAACAAATAACAAATAACTAAATTAAGCTAGCAAAAGAGAAGAAGATTACCATAACATACAAAAAGAAAGAAAAAAAAGTGTCTATATGGTAGAAGTTGAACGGAGGGTAAAAATATGAATTTGAAGTAAATTAATTGGATGGAGGGAAGAAAGTGGCACCGGAAGTCCTTTTAGAGGAGAAACACTCCTCCAAATCAGCTGCATTGGACGCGGCTTGAACGACCTCTAGGGAAACAAGGAGGCCAAAGCCATTCTTCTCGAGGCGCCGATGGGTTCGGGCAGCATCGGATGCTTCATTGGAGACCAAGAATAATAGGTTCTCCATCACCGTTGTGCGCTTTCTTCGCAAATTTGGAACTCAAATCTATCTTCCTTAGAGCTTATGACAAGAAAATAACAAATCTCTTTTTGTTCGATATTATTCTATTATGAATTAAGTTTACTCAATCTATCAACTTTTTTTTTTTTTTTTGAAATGTAGTTAATTTATTGTTAGATGGTATCAGAGTGGGAGAGTGGGACATATTCTAGCCTTGAACGATGAAATTCAAACTCTCCACGATATGGAGAAATAATTGGATGGAGAAATAATTGAAGAGAATTTGGATAAACCTCGTGAATAGGAATTTTGTTGCAGCAAGTTGAAGGGAAAGTTTTAATTTATTTTCCTTTGCAAAAAAGGAAGGGGAAATTTTTTAATTTATTCCTTTGCAAAACTTTTTGATTTATTTATAATAATTCCTTTGCAAAAAAGGAAGGGGAAAATTTTTAATTTATTCCTTTGCAAAATTTTTTAATTTATTTTACTTAATCTTAACTTTTTATTTTAATAATTTACTTCTCATTAACGAGAATAATGAAAAAAAAAACATTAATAGAATTTTGTATTATCATAAGAACAAGTATTTATATAAAATATAATTAAAATTTATTGTGTTGATATTAACTAATAATAAATTATATTTTAACAATTCAATTAATATTTATTAATGATAATTAAGTCAAATTAAATAGAGTGAGCCTTTTACGTTAAAATCAAATCTATAGTATATATAAAATGGGCTATGGGGAGAAACTTTTTTGGGAAATTGGGATTTTTGACCCCCTTTTGTTTTTTATCCCTTCACCTCAGATTTCTGACCCCTCCCCTTATTTTATCATGTAAATTGACTAAATTGCCCTCATTTCATAATAAATGCATTTATGATATGATATAATAAATTTCCAACCAACCCACCAACCACCAACTTAACAATTCTCACTTTGTTTTTTCTACTCCAAATCACCACACACACGCAAGTCACGTTTTTTTTTTCCAATAGTCAAAATTTTCTCCACGTGATTGTTGGCCCACATTATCCAATCGATCGGTCCCCACATAATCCGTTATCTCGAATCCATTGTTTTCACAATATAGGTATGTCCATTTCATCATTTTAGAATATTGTACTTCTTCAAACTTGTAATGATACGAAATTTTATCATTTTTCTAGAAAAAAACGTTATTTTACGGAAAACAGAAATGAAGTCTAGAATTTATCTTGGACCGGGATTGGTACCGGGATGAAATTTAAAACCGGGTTTGAGACCGAGATAGAAGGTAAATTCAAGCCCGGTCCTTCATGTCCAGATACGACCGGGATCGGGATCGAGATGGGGATAAACTAGGGTAGACCGGGATAGGGATTGGGACCGGGATAGGGACTGGGACCGGGACCGGGATAGAGACTGGGACCGAGACCGGGATAGGGACCGAGACCATGCAATATAAATCTTGAATTTTTCTTGTTTGTTTGTAAATTTATTGATTTGTATTTAATTATAGTGTTTCGGTCTATTTGTAGGATGTCTCGTGTTTTTATATCATTCGGTGGAGAATGGAAAGATATTGAAAAGGATTACGTGGGTGGTCGTACAAGAGGATTGACTGTGGATAGTAAAATCACCTATGCTGAATTTCTAGGACATGTATGTAGGCTAAGTAGTATAAATCGATTACAGGAAGATATCATAATTAGACGTGTATATAATTTTAAGACGAAGGTTTGTGTAATGGAAATAACTGACGACGATGACCTGACTTTCTTCTTGACTGGTGAAGATGTCTCTGAATTGCCGCTATACATATCTACCGTGCCAAAGAAGGTACATCAGAATGAACCGTACATACCTTCTTTCCCATATTATTTAGGCCAACACGTGTCCAATGTTCCTATTCCCTCAGCTTGTGCCCCCCATTTGCAAAACCCTTATTTCCGAGACCCTCATTTTCAAGTCCGTCAGTTCCGTCCTCATCGTCTGACCCATCTTCTTCCCGCCCACCACCCCCCTACTTTGGTCATATTGGTCATGATATAGCATCTCTCACACCGTTAGGGTCAGATGTTGTTCCTTGTAATTTGGGAGATGATAGGGCATATGATTGGGATGTGCCTGGCTTGTGGAATAATGGAAGTGAAAATGTGGATGAAGATAGTGATGAATCATATCGTCCAATGACCGACATGGGAGAAGGAGACGACGAAGGGGAATATGGAAATGAGTACGCCAGTGATCGACTTGATGTGCAACATGAGCATAAAGAGGTAACAATTCATAATACAATGGCTGAATATCCTGTAGATGCCGTCCATGAAATGGCAAGCAATAGAGTCACCGGTCAGTCAGAAGGTGATAGATTGCAAGCCATGGTCCAATCGGCTGGGACCGATGATGTTAAGGAGCGTGACGTATTCGACTCGAAGAAGAAACTAGTTATGAAAATGCATTTACTTGCATTGCGGAAGAACTTTCAGTTTCGAGTGAAGAAGTCTACGCCGGAACTATACTTGCTGCGATGCATCGATCCTACTTGCACGTGGCGACTTAGAGCCACTAAGATTAGAGATTGTAACCTGTTTAAGTTAAAGAAATATATCGCAGTCCACTCTAAGTGCAATGGTGCCGTTATGAAACAGGATCATCGTCAGGCGAAGAGTTGGGTGGTCGGTCATCTAGTATAATCAAAGTTTACTGATGTTTCTCGCACGTACAGGCCGAAGGACATCATGCAAGATATTCGTGAGGAGTACGGTGTAAATATGAGTTACGACAAGGCCTGGCGTTCGAGCGAAGAAGCACTCCGACTTATCAGAGGGGATCCAACTTCATCGTACGGGCTACTACCCGCTTATGGGGAAGCCGTGAAAATCATGAATCCAGGTACTATATTTGAATTGGAGTTGTATGATAGCAAGTACTTCAAATATGTCTTCATGGCCATGGGTCAATCAATTAGAGGTTTTATGTGTTGCATTCGACCAGTTTTGGTTATTGACGGGGCACACCTTAAAAGGAAGTACAGAGGTGTATTACTAACTGCTTCTGCTGTTGATGCGAATAACCAAATATACCCAGTTGCTTTTGCAATAGTCGGGAGTGAGAGCGTCGCATCATGGGTATGGTTTATGACTCAATTGAAGAGTGTTGTCAACACCGTTCAGAATTTGGTCTTCATTTCTGATCGACATGTCGCCATTTGTAAAGCGATTTATGAGGTATTTCCTACTGCATTTCATTGCTTTTGTATACATCATCTAAAGATGAACTTGCTGGCCAAATTTAAAACGCCCGCGTTGGAGGCATTATTTTTTAAGGATGCGAAGGCATTTCGCGAGTCATATTTCAATGAGATCTGGGTCCAACTGTGAGCACACCCAGGAGTGAGGGAATATCTGGAAGCTATAGGAAAGGAACGATGGGCTCGATGCTTTCAGACGAAACTAAGATACTCACAAATGACCACCAATATTGCAGAGTCCGTTAATGCCCTTTTCAGGCATGCACGTAAGTTGCCAGTCACCGCATTACTTGATCATATCAGAGGTGTGTTGCAGAGGTGGTTCTACGAACGTCGGACGCTTGCTTCTTCACGTTAGAGTACGTTGTCTGACCACGCAGAGGAAATGATTGCCAAAGCTTCGGATAATACACGGAGACACATTATTATGAACATCGACCAGTTTAATTTTGAGGTACGCGACGGGAACCTCAATGGGGACGTTGACTTGCAATCGCAGACGTGTACTTGTTGGGAGTTCGATTATTTTAAATTCCCGTGCTCCCATGTTATTGCTGCAGTCAGTTCTCGTAGCATAAATCCGTACACACTATGCGATGAGGCGTACACGGTCAACAGCTGGATGTTGGCATATGCAGAACCAATATTTCCAGTGGGTTCATCCTCAACATGGAAGAGTTCTCCGGGGTTTGTGAATATCGATGTTCAACCACCGAAGAAGGTCATTAGGGTTGGACGGCGACAGACGGTGAGGATTCCTTCCACAGGCGAGGTCCGTCCACCGCGCAAGTGCAGTCGATGTGGTACGTCGGGACACAATCGTAAAACTTGTCGCGAACCACTAAACACTGTGTAGCAATATTATGGCTATTTACGTTGTAATATGTAGACATTTATGTACCTCAAACAAAAATTTATTAAAAGGACTAATACATTGTATTTTGGGAAAATTGACAAAATGAGCCTCCTGCAGGGGCCTTTTAAGTTTTTTAATCGCCCTTACTTGGGTAATACGAATAGTCTGTTCCATCTTTAGCGCACTCACACTGTAGCATTCTTCGCTCGACTCAAATTTGACTGTCTTCACCTGCAATTGAAATTACATTTCTCTAAATCTCGTTATCTTTCTCCTTCGTATTTCGATTGCGACTCGGTAAGGTAACTCTGACCCTGTCGTCTTCAAGCGGTGAGACGAAGTGATTTTGGTTGCAGATTACAACGAAGGAGATTTTAGATTACAACGAAGGAGATTTCATCGTTAACTTTGGGTTAGTGCATTTATCTCTCGAATAGCTTAAGATTTTCGTTTTAATTACCACTATTTTAGCTATTGTTCGTAAGTTCTGTACAACCCCGACGTTGTTTTTCTGTCTCTTTTGCGATTTTTGTGGATTTTTTACACTGCACATCTAGGGCTTTCGAAGAAGAGGAAAATAATACGTAATCGGCGCCAGGGAAATGAATCGATTGAGACTAGCCAAAGAGCCAAAAATGAGATCGAGAAATACAGTGAACATGAAAGGTCGAGAGCTAGAAAAATCGAGAGCTAGAAAGATCGAGAGCGAGACGTTGTTTTATGAGATAAACATTGAAAATACGAAAAAACTTGGTGAGGTACATTTAGAGATTAAAAAAAATCAAATTAGATTATAAATTTTTAACTATTTAATTAAATTTTATATTTTTAAACATTGAAATAAAAACTATGAAATTTCACGTGCACCGCACGTGTTTCTTACTAGTTAACTAAAAGAGCTCGATAAAAAAGTTTTTATCAATTTATTTCAAAAATTAATTGAATTTAGTTTTAATTATAACTACTACCTAAATTTTGAAAAATTTAATAGTTAAATAATTTTTTAAACAAAAATGTAAAAATACATTGAATTAATGACAAGTTAGAATAGGAAAAGTTTTATTCACTTTCTCAACAAAAAAAATTAATAATAATAATAATATTTATGATTTTATATTCAATTGTAATTAAATAATATAATCTTAATAGTTTACAACTTTGTTCAACTCCTATCACTATATAAATTATTTTCTGATCTACCTTTTTCTAAAAAAAAAATAATAGAAAAAATAATTGTATCTTTGATTTTTTTTCTTCCTCCTTTTAACTCTTTTTTCTTAATATTTCCAAATTTAGTAAGGTAGAACATAATAGTTTAGCACACTAATATTTTTGTATGAATTGCAAAGTAGACTGCTGGAATTCTTCTCCTTGTAAAAAACAAGTCGAAGAACATTGTCTTTTTTTCCGAGTACAACAAGTGGGGTCTTTATCGCTGAGCTATACTCGTTTTGGCAAGTCGAAGGGTAAGCTAATATAAATATCTAACCCTCCTCTCACTTGTGGGTTTAGATAATTGCACAATACTCAATAAGTGGAAATCATTATAAAAAAAAGAGGAAATAATAATGCAGGGGTTTGAACATACGACCTCCCTCATTGATACCATGTTAGAATGAATAAACTATCATTCAACTGTAAAACTTAAGCTAATGGGATGGTTAAATTTAATTTATTTATGGATATGTAACTATTGGGGGTTAAGCTGTGGACGCCTGACCTGTTCACAGTTTCCACAAATGACCGACCTGCCAAGTCGGCCGCGACAACTCCGTGTGAGAAACATGGCACTCGGACTCGCCGAGTGGAGCAGGGAATGGACGGTCCATGGCTAGGACCGAAGGTCACTAAGGGGAACCCAGCTCGAGTAAGGCTATACTTTGATGTGACAGCCATCTACTCCTTTGACTGCTATAAATACACCACTACTTTCCATGCCCAGGTTTGAAAATCTGTCTGATACTGATCTGTTGAGCTCGGACTCTATACTGATTTGGGTGTCGGAGTGGCTTACCTCCTTGAAGGTACCCCAAGAATCGCCCTAAGTGCTGCCGGCCGACCTCTCAGGTCGTCATCTGTGCCTTGGTAGATTTTTACATCAATAGTTGGTGCCGTCTGTGGGGACATAACTGTTGTAGCCAGATCAAGTAGATAGCTCGAACGCTAATCACGACGGAAGGTTCCCAAATATCAAGCAATCGCCACTCCAAACAACTGAAAGCTCGGCCAGGTGCCTCCAAGCCACCGGCAGGATGGAAACCTAAGACCCGGGCTGATTCCCAGAGGTCGAAGTCTCGTCTCCAGGTCGAGGTGGTGTTCTACCCGTAAGAAGAAATGAATGCCATGAGGGCTTAGGTCGCAGCCTTAACTGAGGCACTACAGACAACGGAAGTGCCGCTCCCTAAGCTCAAAATCCAACCCGAGCCCCGAAGGGGAAAGGCGAAGGCTACTGAGGCCGACCAAGGAAGAGTCGATAGGACGCAACCCGTCAAAGCTCGTCCTTAGGGGAAACGATCGCCTTCTGGAGCAGGAGGACATACACGCCCGTCTCTCCTTGTTAAACAAGCGAGACCTTTGCAACGTTTTGGATCAGAAATACTCCAAGACGGACGACCTCCCGATGAGATCGGAGTCGGTTAACAATGGGGACCTGCTGCAGTTTTAGCAGCTCTTGAAAGAGCTCGGAATGACCTCCGGAAGGTCCAAGGGAAGCTGGTCTCTGATGTTGACGAGCCCGACGAGCCACCCTTCACTCAAGCCATCTTGACTGCGCCGATCTCATCTAAAAGGAAGCTCCCAAGCTTCGACAAGTATGATGGGTCCGCCGATTCGGTGGACCACGTGGAGACCTACGAGTCACTGATGTATTTCCATGCTTACTATGACGTGATGAAGTGTAGGGCGTTCTACGTGACCTTACAGGGGTCTGCGAGGAAATGGTACCGGCAGCTCACGCCCCACTCCATTTCTACTTGGAAGCAGCTTCGCAAGGTATTCGTGGCCCAGTTTGCTGCTCAGCAGGAGACTCAGCACCCAACCTAATATCTACTCACGATAAGGCAAAAGGTTGGGGAAAGCCTGATGGATTACGTGAGAAGGTTCCTCGACGCACAGATCACAGTGTCCTACAACGAAGAGTTCACCTCGGGAGTTCGGCACGAGCAATTGAAGTGGTCGCTCGCTAAGAAACTCGAGCTCAATATCAAAGCGAGCATAGAACGAGCTAGGAAGTTTATGCAGGCAAGTGATCTCATCCAATCGAGGGAAGGACCCTCCAAGAACCAGCCCTACGCATGAAAAAAGAGGTTGGGATAGCTCTTGGAGGTCGCTACAGCGACAACGGCAATATGACCGCGACTCCCGACAAAAGCAGGACCAGAAGCGAGGACGACCTGAAAGGTATGGCCGCTTTACACCTTTGAAGGTCCCGGTAGCTGAAATTCTCACCAACATACAAGACTCGAAGCTCAATCTGCTCATCGAGCCTAATCTCATGCGCTGAGACCCCGAGAACCGCAACCGGTCAAAGATCTACCATTTTTACAAGGACCACGACCATGAAACCTCCGACTGCTATGACCTGAAGAGGCAGATCGAGGGCCTCATTCAGAAAGGGTACTTTAAGAAGCATGTGGGACGAGCTCCCAATGGAGGAGGAAACGGGGCAGGCGGCCCGAAAGAGGAAAGGATAGAAAGGGAGAGGACATGATCTCCCTCAAAGTGCATCGACCGACTGATCAATATGATCTTTGGGGACCAAGTGGAGGGCAAATGGGAAACAAATGCAAGACGCTAGCATAAGAGGCCGACCATGAGATATGCGCGAGGTACGTGCAGCTCGCCCCATACCAAATCTTGTTCTCAAATGAGGACATGAAGGGCCTACACATCACGCACAATGACGCCTTGGTCGTCGAGGCTCAGATCGACCACGTGACAGTCAAGCGCATACTGATCGATGAAGGTGCCTCTGCTAACATTCTATCTTTTTCCACTTACATTGCTTTGGGATGGGAGCGAGGCCAACTCAGGCCAAGCCCCACTTCGCTGGTCGGTTTTGCAGGAGAGCCGGTCAGACCTGAGGGGTGCATCAGCCTTCCTATAACCCTAGGAAAAGGAAGCACTTAGATCTCAAAGATGACAGAATTTGTGGTGGTTGAAGCTAGGTTGGTGTATAATGCTATATTCGGCCGACCTGTCATCCACAACCGACATGTCGTGTCATCGACACTACACCAAATGATGAAATACCCAACTTCTAAAGGAGTGGGGACAATAAGAGGCAAGTAGAAGACTTTGAGGGAATGCTACGTGATTGGGATGTTTGCTGAACGCACGCACTAAGCGTGGTAACAATTATATAGATGCAAGCGCACACCTGTCAGAGTAATATAAAATGGATGGAGTATCCAAGTATCGATCCTCAAGGACTTCTAAACAATTTCCAAACTCTAAAGTTTTAAAGAATAGTGAATGTTGGAATGAGTGATTCTTGTAAAATGGGAAGTGGTCACAAATAATGGTTTGGATTTGGGATTTGGACTTAGAATGATAAAACCTAGCCCGATTTACTTCAAGTTAGCCAACAAAGAATCAAGGACATGCTAAGGATAATATGCATTTTACTTTAGAAACTAACGACTACGCTTCTCACTTTACTTATGTCTAAGCAAGTTCAAAGTCCTAAGACATTCCCTAATATGTCTATTATGAGATATATCTTAGTTTTAGGATGGAAATAGTCGCAACCTCGGGTTAAGGTCCTATGTCTAGGCTACTTAAGCGGAACCCTTATGTCTAAGGCGCTCCTCTCCTCGGTTTAACCACTCAACAATGCAAATAAGCAACCTTTTCAGTATTGACTTGTTAAGACTTACAGTGGCCTTCTCTAAATCCTAACTTTTTGGGAAAACATGTTGAGCAATGAATGGAAAGTAAGAACACTACTTCTTAGCAAACCCCTTTTTAGACATAAAAGGCTAACTATCCATAACCGGGCTAGAGACGGGAATTTAGAAAGACATATTGAAGAAAATACAGCAAGTAAAATGGTTGAATGTGGAATGCATGTGTGAAAAACAAGAGTTAACTAACGGAGAGTTTTTATCGGGATTGAGAGCTTCGCCCTTCTCTTTCAAGCAAGGGAGAGTGTCACGTGCTCTTTCCTCCAAAAACACAACTCTCTTAACTAAAAATAAAGTAAAGGCAAAGAGAAGATAAGCAAAGTGCTAGATTTTTATATATTTGAATAAGTAGAAAATGACTAAGTACAAATGGAAACAAAACAAAGCTCAATAAAGGAATGTAAAGTGCTCGAGATTTAAAAACCAAAAGCAACTAATGAAAGCAACTCAAAAGTACTTAGAAAGCAACAAAGAAACACTAAAAATGATCAAGAGAAGGAAGCAAGGCTTGATGAATTTGGTGGAGAAGTTGCTGGAATTTATAGCTGTGCAGAATTGGTTAGGTAGGTCCTAAAACGATGGTGAATCACCCATTTCCAACTCTTTTGACTGACCAAATCGTGCTCAAACTGATAGTGGAACACTTCTTCTACACGTATGCATCGGTTGGAACCACCAAAACGCATTGGAAGACGCGTTTCATTAAGGGCAAAGTTGGAAGAAAAACTGTTTTCTGCAGGCTTCCCAGGCGCCTGGCGCCTCCCATGTAACTTTTTCGTCTTTTTGCTTCTTTTGATTAATTTGCACTCCCAAATGGTCCTAAAATGTCATAAATACAATATAAGCCATCCACAAACCATAGTATATGAATTTTGCATGAATTGGAACTCAAACGATCGAGAAAAATCCGAAACAAAGCTGAAACATAGTAAAAACAGCATCTAAAACCTTCTTTTTACGCATGTAAACAAGCGTAATCACTACGTGGTAGCCCTCAAGCCCACTTGCAACGCCATCACTGTGAGCCCCAAGCTCCAGGCAGACGAGTCACTTGGCAAGCAGAGTCGTGGGGAGCCCGTGGAAGACTTGGAGCTTGTCCCGTTGCTTGGCCCAGAGAGCTGCACAAGTATCGACACGAAGCTGAGGGCCACCGAGAAGGAAGAGCTCATCCAGTTCCTCAAGAACAATGCTAATGTGTTCGCTTGGTCGCATGAGGACATGACTGGAATCGATCCCAGCATCATGGTGCACCATTTAAATGTAGACCCCTCTACGCGACCTGTAAAACAAAAGAGACGACCTGTCAACGCAGAAAGAAGCGCGGCTATTGTAGGAGAAGTCCAAAAACTTTTGAAAAGTCGAATATATCAAGGAAGTTAATTATCTCATGTGGCTCTCGAATGTAGTGTTAGTCAAAAAACCAAATGGAAAATGGAGGATGTGCGTAGACTTCGCTAACTTAAACAGGACGTGCCCAAAAGATAGCTTTCCCCTCCCTAGGATCGATCAGCTGGTCGATGCGACGACAGGGCATGAGCTCATCAGCTTCATGGACGCCTACTCAGGCTAATCAAATCAAGATGCACGTCCTCAACTAAAAGCACACTTCGTTCATTACTGACCAGGTGCTCTACTACTACAAAGTAATGCCATTCAGACTAAAGAACGTCGGAGCAACCTACCACATGGTCAACAAAATGTTTGCCGACCAGATAGGTCGGAACATGGAAGTATACGTAGACGACATGCTAGTGAAAAGCAAGAAGACGACCTTCCACATTGCCGACCTGACGGAAACGTTCGAGATCCTCCGAAAGTACCAGATGAGGCTCAATCTAGAAAAGTGCGCGTTTGGGGTCTCATCTGGAAATTTCTTAGGGTTCATGGTTAACGAGTGCGAAATAGAAGCGAACCTCGAGAAAATCCGAACTGTATTAGATATGCAGTCGCCTCAAAACTTAAAGCAGCTTCAATGCCTCAACGGAAAGATCGCCGTGCTAAAACCATTCGTGTCGCGATCTACGGATAAGTGCTTGTCGTTCTTTAAGGTGCTATGAAAGAGAGATTGCTTCAAGTGGACCCCAGAGTGTCAAGGGGCCTTTGACGAACTCAAGAGCTATCTGAGCTCGACGTCACTGTTATCGAAACCGCTGCTTGGTGAAGAGCTCACACTATACTAGCAGTGTTTGCAAGTGCAGTGAGCTCGACAGTGGTAAGGTAGGACGATGGTCGGCAGAGCCCCATGTACTACACGAGCAAGTCCATGACCGACGCCGAGACTCGCTATCCGTAGGTGGAGAAGTTGACGCTGGCACTAACTGTGGCTACGCGACGTCTCCGACCTTACTTCCAAGCTCACAGGGTGAAGGTTCTCACTAACTCCCCCCTGAAACAGTTCTTCCAGAAGCCCGAAACCTCAGGGAGACTCATGAAGTGGGCTCTCGAGCTAAGTGAGTACGACATAAGCTTCGAGTCAAGGGTTGCGATGAAGGGTCAAGTCGTGGCTGACTTCATAGCTGAGCTCACTCCACTACCCAGCTCGGTGGGAGAAAGTCCGAACAAGTGGGTCCTCAACGTCGATGGCTCTTCGAACGAGAAAGGTAGTGGGACTGGAGTTCTTCTTCAGGCACCTAGTGGAGATCGGTTTGAATACGCAGTAAGATTCAACTTCCCAACCTCAAACAATGAGACCGAGTACGAAACCCTGGTAGCAGGCTTACGTATGGCTGAAACCATGGGAGCCACACATTTGGACATAAGGAGCGACTCGCATCTCATAGTTAACCAAATTACCGAGGAATATCAGGTCAGAGACAACAGGATGGAGAAATACCTACACAAGGTACGCGAGTTGTTGTCTCGGTTCCTAGGGTACACCATAGAACGGTTACCGCGTGCGGGAAACACTAACACAGATGTCTTGGCAAAGCTGGCATCCTCTTACCAAACCGAGCTGTCTAGGTCGGTCTCAGTCGAAATCTTGGACGCCCCCTCTGTTTAAGAGCTGGAGGCAATGAATGTTGAAGCTACGATGTCGACCTAGATGGACCATATAAAAGCCTTCCTCCGAGGAGAAGAACTCCTTAGAAGGACGTTCACAATGATCCAACGAAGGGCATATTGAAGCCTAAACTAAACCCCTATCTCACAACGTGTCGGCATGACCTACGAAATAGTCCTTTGACAAGTTAGATTCCAAACTTAGGAAAGTGGGGGCAAATGTTGGGGACAAAAATATGACCTACCAAGTGGCGAGATCATATACGGCCAACCTCATCAGCTCATCTACGACCAAGTTTTTAAGTCCATCTAGGAAAAGCTCTTAAGCTCATCTACAAAAGAGCTCCTAAGCTCATCCACAGAAGATATCCTAATTCCATCTAGGAAGAGCTCTTGAGCTCATCTACAGTAGAGCTCCTAAGCTCATCCACGGAAGATATCCTAAGTCCATCTAGGAAGAGCTCCTAAGCTCATCTACGGAAGAGCTCCTAAGCTCATCTACAAAGATATCCTAAGTCCATCTAGGAAGAGCTCCTAAGCTCATCTACGGAAGAGCTCCAAAGCTCATCCATGGAAGATATCTTAAGTCCATCTAGGAAGAGCTCTTAAGCTCATCTACGGAAGAGCTCCTAAACCCATCTAGGAAGAGCTCCTTAAGGAAGTGCTCCTGAGCTCATCTACGAAAGATCCTAAGTTCATCTAGGAAGAGCTCTTAAGCTCATCTACAAAATAGCCCCCTAAGCTCATATAGGAAGAGCTCTTAAGCTCATCCACGACTGAGCTTCTAAAGGACAAACTTTGACGTCATGCGGTTCCATCGACAGTTCAATATTGGAGGGCAAACTGTCTTAGGCAGAGTTGTTCTCGAAGGATCATAGGCCGACCTCTGAGGTCGGCCTCGGTTACTTAGACGCAGATGAGAACTTTCCAAGTATTGTGCTCTAAGGCAGGGATAAATCCAGAGACCAACACGGACCAACAGTCCATAATAGGTCACCTGACCCCAAAACAGTGAAATATCCCGATGGGATGGGTAACTACTCCTCAAATCCCTATAAATACACCTTCACTCCACCCACTGAGGTATGAAAATCTGTCTGGCGCTAATCTGTTGAGCTCGAATTATTACTGACTTGGGCGTCGGAGTAGCCTACCTGTTTTACAGGTACCTCTGAAGAATACTCCAAGTGTTGCCAGCCGACCTCCCAGGTGTTCTCCGTACCTTGGCATATTTTTGCATCAATAGTAACAAACATCATAAAACTACATAACTGAAGATTTCATCAAGCTACATAGTCGAAGACTTCATCAAGCTGTGTAACCAAAGACTTCATCAAGCTGCATATTTGAAGACTTCAAAGATCTTTCAACAAGCTAGAAGTCGAAGACTATCTTCTTATTTCGAGAATAAGCTCACAACCTGCACAGCAAAGTTTCTATCTGAGAGAGCATTAAAGGATTATATATATTAGAAATTGTAACACTTATATACCTAAAAAAATACTTCATTTAATTAGAGTCTCTCTTCTCTCAAATTTCTCACGAATAATACATATAGAGATCGAATTTGATCCCTTGGCTAGGGAAAAAAAAAAACACCAATGATTTTCTTCTTGTTTCTACAATTTCGGCTTAATTTGTGATTGTGATAACTTTTATAATAATTGCTAGCAATTGTGATTTTCTTGAAATATGAAATAAATTAATGTTTAGTAAGTTTCAATTTCAAATTTGAAACAGCAAGTTACACTTGAGGTAAATTAATACTGAATTGTTACTCTATATAAAAAAGGTACTAAACTATTCTGCTTGAGTAATAATAACCAAAGTAGATATATTATTTTAATTGTTTTTTAAATTGATTGCTCGGATGGCCCAAGACGACCTTCTAAGGTTGTTGAGAGTCCAGGTATAACCCGCTCATCTCTCAAGAATCATATAGCAGTTGAGAAACTTGCTTAAGCTTAAGCTTTGACATTATTAAAGACTGAGCCAAGGTACATGAGAACAACTTGTAACCACCAATCATTTGTTATATCGCGATTTTTTCATCAGGATTCCTACAATTGTAGAAAGCGACGGGCAAGTGGGACCTACCTACGTACGCCTATAAATAAGAGACAAATCCAAATGCAGGTACGCAATTCTGATTGCTTGCATAATAGTTTGGACTATTATTTGTTTGAGTACCAAAGCTGCTTCTTGCATTCTCATATTTAGCATCTACATTTTAATTTTGGAAATATAGCATTTTCTAGAAAAAAAAACTTGTACCACTGATATACCAGTGATAATAAAAATTCAAACATTTTGTCATATTTGTAAAACACAAAAGAGGTTGAAGTTTTTGTAAATATGTATAAAAATTTAGCTACTCAATACAATTTATCAATTTTTTATAAGAAAATTATTAAATTTTTATATAAATACAAATTATTATATTTACTCAAAATTATTTGACGTGGGAAAACATTTGTGAAAAAAAGAAAGAACAAATTTATCAATTTTTTATAAGAAAATTATTAAATTTTTATATAAATACAAATTATTATATTTACTCAAAATTATTTGACGTGGGAAAACATTTGTGAAAAAAAGAAAGAACAAATTGTATTGATCCAAATTTCATTATAATTTAAATAGAAAAAATATAAGTAACATATAGATAAGACACAAGGAGACTTGAAGAGAGATATATATCAATAAAGGTTTAAGTTTAGTCCTTATATGTCCAATAGTATGTCTAATAGGCATCTAAAGTTTATAAATATACCTGAACTTTTAATTTTGTGTTATTAAATTAAATTATCAATTTTAATTTGTCTCGAACACGATCTTAACCTTTTACTTTTGTATTTAATAGATCTATTAATTTTAAAATATATAATAAATAAAAAAAATTAGAGATCTATTAAACACAATTATGAAAGTTGAAGTAAACTTATTATTTAACCACTAATAAATAATTATTCCTAGTAAGTGACCTTTATAAATAATCTTGTCAAAATAAATAAGAGAGTAATTTTATATAAGTTAATAAGCATTAATTTTAGATTATAACTATAATTAGTACTTAAACGAACCTGCCGCTCGAGATAATATGAAACTAATATCAAATCTTTTACAATGATCTTAATAGTATAGGTTGAATTTTAAACTTAATCTCTATCCTTTTGGAGAATTTCAAAATCATAAGACCAAATTAAAATTATACTATACAATTTTGTTAATTACCTACAGCAAATTATCTAAATTTTATTTTTCTTACTTTTACAAAATTATACGTAATTAATTTTGATAATCTAATTTCATTAAAATATATTTTAAATAGATGATATTGCTGACATAATAAACTTTCCAACTGCAATAATTTGCTTAATTTTAGTTTTGAGATCAAGCTTAGTTGTTAACAATAATTAAATAGGTGTTTTACTTATACGCTTTAAGCTAACTTTGTCAAAAACAATCTCAAACAACAAATTCTCAATATTCGAACTTGGAAACAAATCCTAACGTTAATAAACTAACAAGAAGAAGAAGTAAACTAAAAACTGAAAAGATTTATATATTATAAAACAGTAATTAACACAAGAAAAAGGATAAGAAAAAAAAAACAAATTTAGGATGAATCTGTGGGCATTTGAAATCTACAAATTGGACAATAATGGCTGCTCTTCAGCCACTTCTTTATGCATTCTTCATGAAACACATGCAAGCAAGGCATCTGTAATAGTAATAAAATTACTTCACCATTCTCCTCTTTTTCCATATTGACACTTATGTCCTCCAAGCAAATTACACAGCTTCGAATTTGATCATCATCGTCAAATTGTTGTTCAACTTTCACTCTCTTCAGCATCTCCTCCACAGCAAAGTCACTCGTAGGAATCATAAATCTGTCTTCCATTGGTGTCTCATGACGTGTTACTACAACATTCCATAATCTTAAAGTAACTGTCAAAGGAAGCACTTTTCCAACAAACACTGAGAGATTTTGTTCTTGTTGTTGTTTGATTTCAGCCCACGTGGCTATAATCTTGTCTGTGATGGTGTGGATGTTGAATACGGTGTCGTTTTGATATGCTGGGAACTTTGAGGAGAGGAATTGGTGGAGGGATTGGGGGCCATGATCCAAGATTTGGATGGGGATCTGGTGGACTACCAAGGGAACTTTTTCGGATTCATGTCGCCTGGTGAGCGTTGTGGTTCTAAAGTTGTTGTTGGTGGATACTAGGAAGTGGCTGCATTCGACGACGGCGACGAATTTGAGGCGAATTTCTTCGACGGGGTCAGGTTGAGTTTGAGGAGGTTGTTCGGGTTTTGGAGTGGGAGGTTGAACTTCAACTGTCATGCGAACGATGGAGCGGTGACGAAAGAGGTAGTCCATTATATTGAGAAGTAGTAGATAGAAACCAAGGATCGAAAAAAAGTTACGTTCGATGTTGGAGAAGCTAATGAATAATTTATTCGCTAAGCCATGCTATAAATATATGGATGATTGTGGGATTGCCTTAATGTAATTGGAAGTTGAATGGTGTTAGGAAAAAGGGAAGTTGGGTTTTTTTGATATTCCTTGTAGATTC
This sequence comes from Momordica charantia, assembly GCF_013281855.1. Lineage (NCBI taxonomy): Eukaryota > Viridiplantae > Streptophyta > Magnoliopsida > Cucurbitales > Cucurbitaceae > Momordica > Momordica charantia. The sequence continues at coordinate 12,580,114 of NW_028275159.1, read as the reverse complement.
GGAATAGGGATTTTAAATGTAGGTGACATAATGCAAAAATTATCGACATTATGTTTTTTATAGAGTATTAAAATATTGTTGAGATGATAATAATGATTTAAGTGAAATTAATTACTTATCTTGCGTGTTTAAATGATAGGATTTTCATGTAAAGAAAAAAAAATGATAGGATTTTAAATTATTTAATAAAACATAAAAATAAATAGTAAATATATTTGAGCCAAAATTGTACTAATAATAATTCTTTTTCGAAACAAAGTAGATAATTCCTTTTGAATAAGGAAAAAGAATTAAAATACTATAAGCATATAGGAAATGTTACAAATATATGATAAATTTAAGATAATTAATGTCCTTATAAAATTTTAACTAAAACCAATTTTATAAAGTTTAAAATAAATAATTATAGTAGGTTTAAATTTGTCTATCAAAATAAAATAACTTAAATTTAAAATATGTCATTCGCAAGTATCCTCTCAACATGTCGAATATGTTAACAAAAATATAATGGAATGAGATTATGTACTAAAAGAAATAATTGAATAACATTAACTTATAATTTTAGTAATTATTTTAATGACTTAATTGAAATATTTTAAAACATGTAAACAAGAGATTTAATGGAAAAGAGAGTTAGTTTCATATTTTTCAGTGTTTTCAATTACTATTATTTATATAATTTATGATATATTACTATTTTAATTTTACAAAAAGAAAAATATTCTATATTTTAAAGTTTTAAATTCAAAATTTGAAAATAAACCTATTGCTTTTTAAAAATCTTTCTACAATTTGAATCATAGAATCCAAAAATGTTTTAGAAAACAAATCTTTCAGGAGATAAAATAATAAACAAGATCTAGATTCCATACTCCTAATTTTTATAAAATTAATTTCTTAATAGAAAAGTTTTAAATATTGCGATAGATAGAAATATTGAGGTCTTATCACATGAAAATATGGATAGAAATTAAATATTAATAGAATGTCAATGCTATAAAATAAAAAATTCGTTTCTAAATAAATAAAAAATGATTAATATTAATATTTTGTTTATATTTTTATTTGAAAGTGTCGATTTATCCTGTATAGATGTTGAATAAACACATACAAATCGAACAAAAACTCTGCCATTTCCAACATTTATTATATACTAAATCTGAATTAAATTTTACTCCGGATGTCAATTCCAATCTTTAAATAATTGATTTAACTTCGATTGCATGATTTTATTTTCATTTTCATTGTAATTTAACAAGATCAATTTGAAGATTTTTGAATTTTAGGTCATAAAACAGTGTTTATTTAATCAGATTTCGTCTGTAATTGAGAAAGAGAAGAAGCATCTGGAGAAAGAAATCAACTTACAAACAAAGAAAATTCACTTATTTTTTTATGAGTTTTTTGAGAGCTCATGTAGGAATGTTATTTTTCATTTTTAATTTTTGAAAATCAAAGATAATAATGATTGTCATATTCATAGGGGATAAAATCAACTATATTTTGATGTTTAATTACTACCATATTTCACTTTTATGGTTGATATTTCTTTTTCCTTTGATCTTCTTCGTAAACAACTTCTGAAAATGACTGTTTATAGATTACTCTAATTTAAAGCTATGGATACATTATATTACTCTTAAATTCAAATCGATTTGAGAAAATATTTATGAGATAGATTACTCTAATTCAAAATCTATGGATAGATAAAATTATAGGGGAAAATTAAATATTAAGGAGGATTTACGAATCTAGTCTATATTTTTTTTGAAATATTCAAATAAACAAATATATATATTTTTTAATACAACACGTGAGGAAGATCGAACTTACAACCTTTTGTTAGACATCTGTAAATTACGGTGCACGCTTTGACAAGAATCTAATCTATCAAGATAGGAAAAAATCAAACTAAAGGATCTTCATATCTTAAAAAAACAAATAATAATAATAATAATAAATAAAAACTAAGGTTAGGAAGGAAAACTTAATAGAGGAATTTTCACCCGCGTTAAAAACTATTTTTCAGTTGTGTTTTTATATTTTACATATTTAGATATCGAGATTTTAATTTTTTTATTAATATCAAGATTACCCTTATTTATTACTTTTATATTTAATAAGATTGTATTTTATTTAAATGGTTAGATTTTATTTTTAATTAATTGTTTTCAAATTTGAATTTCTTATATTAAATATGATATATTTAAATTTTCAAATATTAATCTCGTACTCATTTATTTCCCTAATTTTTTCCATTCAATAATATACCCTAAATCATTCCATTTTTTTAATAAAAACAAAATTTCCATATAACATTCAAGTCCTTTAATTTTTCTATGGTTATTGTTTGAGTTTTCTAGCAGTTTTTGTTTGGATTTTTCAACATATATTATTTTTTTGGGACATTCTTTTTCAGACATTATTTTCTGACGTCTGTCTTTTTTTTCAGTAGTATGATAAATATATATTTATCTAAAAGCTTATGTAGTATATACTTTTTATTAGTTTATACTAAATTATTAGATTATATAATTCTGACCATCCTTATATAATAGATTTTCCTTTTAATCTTCAATATGATAAATACATACTTCTCATTATATACGAAACTATAATATTATATAATATATACTTTTTATCTAACTTACAGTGTCATATAATAATGTATCCCAATATGTTATAGAATATATATACAATTTTATCTTCATTGTGACATCTCTTCTTCTTTGGAAAAAAAAACCTATACACCTTATCATTCTCTTCCTCTGACCAAGCCACCGCCTCCTGTTCCAGCCGCCACACAGCCTCCCTCACCGGGAATTGCATCATCCCTGCATTCGTTCGTGGTGGATCATGTGTCGCTCGTTCGTGGGTGTTGCGTCGCAGATTTTGCCAGTGTGATGTTGTACCCAAAATCTGGCTATGGAGATCGTTGTATATTTGGTCAACTTCGTGGGTGTTGCACCGTCGTGCCGCCACAAAGGTAGCCGTAGATTTAGTCGAATTTTTTTGTGTTGCACCATCATGGGTGAGCAGTAGCCAATGATTTGTTTGGATTTGTGGGTGTTGCGCTTATTGTCGAAGGAGGGAGGAAAAAGGAGACAAGTTTTGGTGGGAGAGAAATAGAGAGATTAGGGTTTCACGACTAAGGAGAGAAATATGGAGGAAGATGTGATTTTTGAGAGAAAAAAAGATTTGAAATTGAAAATCCTTGAATTAAGGATCTTCCCATATTTGAATTTTTCTTTAATTGTTTACTAAATATATATTTGAGAGCAAATTTGTAAAATTCTAGGAGAGGTTCATCCTATACAAACTCGTTATAAGACAAAAGTGTAAAATCTTAAACATGAATATATTTATTTAAATTGAGTGCCCATATAGTGCTATCCCAAGCTTAAATTCTAAAACTTGGGCTTCACGATTTAAAGATTCAATATCCAAAACTCGTTTTTCTAGATAACGGGCCCAATTAAACTAAAAGTCTTCGTAACGAACCTTTGATAGAAATTAAAACTAAACTCACCACAACTAAGAAAATATTTAATTGACAAACTACGAGCTAACGCGAGGCATTACAATCTCACATTGTTATTTGTGAGGCTTTTCCCTTGGCATCATGGATTTCCCTTTGGGAGTTTCTAATGAATTCATAGTTTTATCCGTAAAGTACATTACTAGCTTATCCCCTTCTCAATTGAATACTTATTTACTCACTCTTAATTTCGAGCTTGTCAAAATTCGCAAATAATGAGTTATTTGTTTGGAAGAGTACTCTAGAAGAGAGATGAAGTTACAAGCTCCTCAGGATAGAGAGATTGTTGAAATTCAAAGAAAGATCAAGCCAATTATTCTCAATAGGGGTGTTAACGGGTTGGGATGAGTTGGGTTGGGTCGGATTAATGGAGTTTTTTGGACCAACCCGAATTTTCGGATTAAAGAACCGAATTAAATAAGCAACCCAACCCAACCTCAACCCAAAATTTTTGGGTTGGGTGAGGTTGGATCATCGGGTTGCATCTTTTTTATTTTTAAATAAAATTGGATTATTGTAGAGACAGCAGCGGGTTTGGGTGAAGCAGCATAAATTGATTCCATAATTTTCTTTGCAGCGGGTATTGGTCACTCGTTTATAAGAAAAACTCAGATGAAAAGTTTTAGGCGACTTCTTTTTTATCAGAAAACTCGAGGAAGAAGAGGAAAAATAAAAATAATCTAAACAATTTCATTGTATTTCACCCCCAGACCTCAAGAAACCATTTTCTTATAAATAAAATCCCCAAAAGATCAATCCCATCACCTGTACATGATGAAGTTGCAGGAAGAAAGATGAATCTAAAAATAAAAAAAGGGCTTTTGCGACGGGGAGATGAGATTGAGAGAGAAGATTGATATTGGAGAGAAACAGGAGCGACGGGAGACAACAGCGATAAAGAGAAGCGCAGTAAAAGGGAGATCGGAGGAACTGAGATGAGATTTGAGAGAGAAGGTACTGAGCAGTTCTGCGAGTAACAGAGCTAAAAGAGAGGGATGAAAATAGAACAATTTTTGTATTGAGATGATTTTGAAGTGAATACAAAGAGCCTTCGTACAACTAATTTACAAATAATATTGAATAGGTTAGCTAATTTATAGGGGAATCATAACTAAAGAAGGTTATAACAATTAACCTAATACACCCACTCAAACTCAAGGTTGAATAGAAAACGTGAGTTTACTACATCAAGATAAAAAAAAAAAAAAATTGTGTAGACAACGCCTTGGTGAATAAATCAGCAATTTGATCTTTGGATGACACAAAGTGAATAGAAATATCCTTGGCACAACCTTTTCATGAACAAAGTGATAATCAATTTCTATGTGTTTGTTGCGGGCATGTAACACTAGATTGCTCGCAAGAGATATTATTGAAATATTATCACACTATAATATGAGGGGGTTTTCAAATAGGCATGCAAGTCACATAAAAGTTGTCGTAGCCAGTATAAGTCAGAAGTAGTAGTGGCCAAAGACCGATACTCAGCTTCAGTAGAAGAACAAGACGCAATATGTTGCTTTTTGGTCGACCAAGAAATAAGGCTCGAGCCAAAAAAATGCAACAAAGTCAGTGGTAGATCGACGATCAATAGCATCTCCAACCCAATCAACATCACAAAAGGCAGTCAGGGTCAAGACACTATTGTGGAACAAAATGCCAAGATCCTTGGTGTCGCTACAGGTTTGCAACGTGGAGCAGCCCACTTTCTTCCCGAGAAGAGAAAAATGGAGTCGCCACCAGTCTTTATTTATAGGGTGTGACTGGCCATCCAAATGCATAGATAAGTTGGTCTGCACGAAAAAGATATGGGTTCGAGGGTCTTTTGTGTATGGGGAAGGTATTAGCACCCCATAACACTCGTTCAATGAACGATAATTTATTTTTTCATATTATTTTCAAGAAAATGGCTTTTAAAAAAAGAATTTTATTTTTATTTTTAAATGTCCCACATTTTATTGATCAATAATGGACAATAATTATGAGTGGTCTAAAGCCATTAAGAAAATTTTGTTTATTTGAATTTAAATTAGCCTCCCAAAATAAATTCATTACCTCAACAATATTAGGGAATCGACCTCTCGAATTCTCCAATCTCCATCCTAGGAAATTTTTTAGGAAAATATTAAAATAAGATTTAGAAAAAGATTTTATTTTTGTCTTTTAGAAATATCATGAGTGCTTTAAAAAATATCAACTTTTTAGGAGTAAGTGCCTTTATAAGGATGTTTTTTTTAGCAATTTTTTTCTTATAAAAGAAGATTTACAAAAAACGAAATATATATATTTTTTTAAAGAAAAGATATTTATTTGTTTCAAAATATGACTTTTTTTTTTAGGAAAAAGAAATGAAAACAATTTTGTATTAGTATTTCAATTACTTTTTAAAACCAAACAAGGAATAAATGAGAAAACGACTACAAATACATCATTCCATTAGGAAACATATTAAAAATCAAATTTTGGCCTCCCAAAATATTGATCTTTACCCTCAAGAATCCAAGAACATCGGCCTCCCGAACATTTCAAGGTTTCATTATTGGGAGGTTCCCTTTTGTAAAATTTGAGTTGAATATATTTAATAAAATCAAGAAAAATAACATTTATTGTATAATATTACATAATATATACATTTTTCAAATATCATACAAATAATCTAAATGAACATGTTAGAAATATAATCAATAAAATCTCATCTTACAAATATTTCAAGCAACCATAATATGAAATTGGCAATGGGGAAAAGGAAAAACAAGACAAAATAAAACAAGATAAGAAATATATCTTGAAAATAATGTCGAAAGAATTAAAGTTGTACTTGGAACATAGGTAGGCACAAGTACATCAACCTACTTTATTTGGAAAGAACATGGAAACTTACCGTTTTGCAAGCAAGCTCCGATTCTTACCTCCTGTTTCAAATGCAGTGTGAGTCAAACGATGAAGAAGAAAATTGTGGAAAAAATAGTGATAGAGCAAAAGTTGAGAGAAAGTGAATAAGGAGAGGGGAAAAAAAATAAAACAAAAGTAGTAACCAAAAAAGGAAATGAAGAAGATGAAAAATTTATGGTAAGTGGAAGAGAGAAAATAAATAAATAAAAATAGAAAACGAGAGAGACCGTGTGGTGGATTGTGAGGAATGAGTGGGAAGTGGTGAGAGAGAATTTGTGGAAGAACGATAAAGTAACCAACCAAGAGGAAAAAAAAAACAAAAAGGAAGCAAACCTTAGGAGAGAGCAAAACAGAGAGTAGCAGCCTTTGTTGACGTGTTTCTCCGTCACCTAAACCTAAACCAATATCTTTCAAAACCCTAATTTATAAATGGAAAGGATATTTTCATTCATTACACAATAATCAAATCTTATGATTTTATTTCAAATTTTGATTTTTACCCAAATTATGCTAAATCAGAATTAAAACTTTTCCATATGAGTAAGATTTTATTGAAAGATTTTATTTTGAGAAAATATGAAAATTCACTTTTAATCTAAAAAATCTTTTTGATTTTATTACTTTTTTTTTAATTTTATTTAAATGATTTGATTTTTGAAAAGGAAATCAATATTGAAATCAAATATTTTTTTTATATTATTTACGTATTTTTTGATAAAACACAAAAAAGGGGAAATATTGACCATTCAAGAAAACTACTACAAATCAAATAAAAAAGAATGATGAAATGGAATACCGGACAAATTTAGGGGTCTACACTTGGTGCCACTTAGATATCACAAAATATGTTTAACTGCATAATAATGAACAACTATGGGATTTTGCATGAACTTACTAACCCAATTGACATAGAAAGTAATGTCAGGACGAATGAACGTCAAGTATTGTAATGAACCCACCAATTGACATGGAGAGATGCATATGTAAACATGGGAGCAGAAGCATGGAGATTTATAGAAGTAGACATAGGCGTGGAGCATGATTTGGCCGAGCACATTCCAAAACAGACTAATAAATCTTGTAAGTACTTTGCTTGATTCACAAAAATACCAGTAGGCAAAGATTTAATTTCTAAATCAAGAAAGTACGTTAGAGTACCAAGATCAGATATTTGCAATTCAGTTGCTAGTGCTTTCTTCATAACAGTAATGTAAGAAGAATCAAGACCAGTGATGATAATATCATTCATGTATAATAGAAGAAAAGTCACAGATTCATCCACATACCTTACAAATAAAGAAGTATCAATAAGAAAAGCCACAAATCCAAGTGTGAACAGATAATTGGTGAAGTGTTCAAACCAGGCTTGAAGAGCTTATTTTAGGTCATACAAACTTTTGTGTAAGCAACAAGCGTAATCGGGGAAGACTTATCAATTAAACCAACGAGTTGAGGCATAAAGATATCTTTCTGAAGATTACCATGCAAAAAGGGCATTCTTGACGTCAAGCTGAGTAAGTGACAATTGAAAATGACCAGCAAGTGACAGTACAACTTGAATAGTAGGCCTTTTAACGATAGGGTTGGAGGTCTCTTCAAAATCAAAGCCTTCCACTTGATGATAACCCTTAGCCACTAATCAAGCCTTACAACGGGCGATAGAGCCGTCAAGATTGAACTTAGTGCGAAACACCCATTTACAAGCACCAACATTTATATCAAGTGTTCGAGGGACAAGCGACCATGTGCCTGTTGGGAAAAATCTCCTACTTCTACCGCAGGAATAAGAAGAAAATAACTGAGAAATTTAAAGAAAGCAATAAAATAAAGAAACACAAGAATTAACGTGGAAAAGCTCTAAACCATAGAAAAAACCACGGCCCACAAGGGAAAGTTCACTATGTGAAAAATTATTACAATCACACAGATTTCTCTCCCCGACCCCAATGACACAAAACACTCTTTCAAAGCAAATATTGCTCAGTTAACTAGAGCTAGTATATCAGACTTAAAGTATTTCAATTGGGATGATTAAAACCCAAGCCCATGAGCTCCTTTTATAGTAGTTGGAACACATCTCCTTCTTGTACTTTTCCGATGTGGGACAACTTCTAACACATGAGACCATCCTTGTATTCTTCCAATGTGGGACAACTTTAATTCCAATATTTTGCCAAAACCCAACAAATTCCACCTTGGCAAGATATTGAAAAAAGTTCACAGCTTCTACTGCATTTATTGTCTTCACCGACAATTATAATTCTCAATTCAGAGAATTATAGCCTACTCCACCATAAAAGTAGATCACTTAGAATGTCGCCTTCCAAGAGTTTTCTTCCTCGTCACGTGTCGATAAATCCTGCTGAGATTTATGGTGCAACTTCCACCTACTTGGCTCACTTGGAAGTTCTTCAGCCATCGACATAACTTTCACTACACACACCTTGCATAACTGCCGAGTCAATGCCCATGTGTAAACTTGTGGAACCGCTAACATCACATCCTCTATCATGGTAAAGCGGACATACCATGAGGATGAATTCTCTCTCTCTTTAAAGGATATGATCATCGTCTCTCTTGATGAGAGAAATATTGTCAGCATCCTGCCCAAAGCCCTTTGACGAACCGGCTCTGTTGGGAAAATCTTTCTTCATGTGTCCAGACTGTCCGCATCCCCAGCAACAAGCTTTCTTTTGTACGGAGTCTTTCTTCTTCTTCCAATTGCTAGCTACAGTGCCAGATCTTCGTGTGAAGTACACCCTTCACTCTTCAGCCTTCTTTCCTCTGACAAGAGTTTACTAGTAACCTCAGCAAAATTCAAAGTATCCTTCCCATACATCAAGATCGGCTTCATGTGTTCATAAGAAGGTGGAAGTGATAAGATGAGCCTGAGTGCTTTATCTTCATCATCTATCTTCACTTCGATCGCCTCCAGCTCAAAGATGATGCTATTGAGATTACTCAGATGATCTGAAATTTTCATACCTTTCTCCATTCGCATCGTGTGAAACTTCTCCTTCAGGTACAACCGATTTGAGATGCCCTTTGCCTGATACAACGCTTCGAGCTTCTCCCAAAGTTCTTTGGCTGTCGAAATTCCATGCACATTCGCAAGAATATTCTTAGCCAAACTTGTTCGTATCGCGCTTGCAGCTCTCAAATCCATTTCCTCCCAATCTTCATCACTCATGCTAGACTTCTTAGAACCTCTGTTGGAACCGCCACTGGACTCCATTGGACCACCATCACCGCTTAGCTTTTTCGAAGCACCTTCACTCGGTCTTCCCTTCAACGCCTTGTGTAACCCAGATTGTATCAGCACATCCTTGACTTGCACTTGCCACAAGCCAAAGTTGATCCTTTCGTCAAATTTCTCCACGTCAATCTTCACTGGATTCATAAAGAATGACATATCTGCTTCACACTCTTCTAGCAAATCAGCAAATAGTGAACAATTCACACTATTCACAGAACCGTAGCTCGTTTCAAGAAATCTTTTCTGATGTGGAAGTTCAGACAATGCTGCAACCACAGAGCATACTCAGAAATTCTAGAAACTACAAACCTAAAGCTCTGATACCACTTGTTGGGAAAAATCTCCTACTTCTACCGCAGGAATAAGCAGAAAATAACTGAGAAATTTAAAGAAAGCAATAAAATAAAGAAACACAAGAATTAATGTGGAAAAACTCCAAACCGGAGAAAAAACCACGGCCTACAAGGGAAAATCCACTATGTGAAAAATTATTACAATCACACAGATTTCTCTCCCCGACCCCAATTACACAAAACACTCTTTCAAAGCAAATACCGCTCAGTTAACTAGAGCTAGTATATCAGGCTTAAAGTATTTCAATTGGGATGATTAAAACCCAAGCTCATGAGCTCCTTTTATAGTAGTTGGAACACATCTCCTTCTTGTACTTTTCCTATGTGGGACAACTTCTAGCACATGGAGACCATCCTTGTATTCTTCCAATGTGGGACAACTTTAATTCCAATATTTTGCCAAAACCCAACAGTGCCTTGCTCCTGGAGAGCTAAAAATCATCTGACATGGCAACTCTCCACTCAGAAAACTTGGCGGCCTCAATGTAAGAAGAAGGCTACGTAAGAATAGTTATGGACTCATTGAGGACTGAATAGGTTCTGGGCTTAAAAATACTTGACTTTGCCTGTGTTTGCATCAGATGAACATTAATGTGGTGAGCATCAGTGGTTGAACTGCAGGAAATGGTTGAGCAAGTAGGATAGTCTTGTGAAACAATAGGGGAAGAAGATAATGTAGGGTATTAACAATGAGATTAGGCCTTAGGTAGCACAATAACATGTGTAACAGCAATTGAGACATTAGTTTTATAGCAGTCGGCAAGGGAGTGGAAGAAAAGAACATGTTATGTGCAGGTGGAACAGGGACAACACAAAAATTTGAATCAATAGGAGAAGAAGGAACAACGATAGGATGGTCAAAAGGACTGGGCGGCTGGTCACGCGATAATGGTTGGGAGTGCGCAAAGGCTAATAGGTGCTTGAGAAGAACTAGAGGGTTTATGGAAGAGGAGGCACTGAAATATGAGTATTAGGTTGAGCAAAAAGAAGACAGTTTCATGGAACACAACATGACGAGAAACTATAGATTTACACATAGTGGGATTAAAACAAATATAGCCTTTGAAGTCAAGTGTATAGCTGAGAAAAACGTGTTGAGATGTTTTCAGCTCAAGCTCATGTTTAGTGTACAGTTTTTATAAGGGGTAACAAGCACATCAAAAAAGTTTTAAATGAAGCAAATCCGGAGTCTTACCAAAAAGTTTTTCAAAAGGGGAAGCATAACAAGAGAAGGAGTGGGCATCCTATTTATGAGAAAGAATGCGGTAGAAAATGCATAAGGCCAAAATTCAGCAGGTGTTGAAGAATGAAACATCATTTCAACGATGTACTTGTGTTTACGTTCAACAACACCATTATGCTAAGGAGTATAAGGACAAGAATTTTTTATGTAAAATATCTTTAGATTCAAATAAGGAAGAATTAGAAGAATTTAAAAACTCAACACCACCATCGGAACGAAAAGTTTTAAGCTTAGAAGAGATCAGATTTTCCAAAAGAAGAGGAGCGAGACATAGGAAATGACATTTTAGACATTTTAGCCTTAAAGACAACTATGGTAAGTATTAAAAGAACGAAAGATTAGCAAACCAAATGTAGACAAAGCATGATGTAATATTTTTGGTGAAGGATGACCAAGCCGATGATGCCAAAGATAAGACTATTTTTTTGTAAGAAGAGCACAGTTTTTGGGATGTAATTCATTGCGGGCTGACGACAAAGCAAACAAACTATGGATGGGGTCACTACAACAAATCTTGGTTTTAATGTTGGACAAAAAAAACACGGAGGAAATGATGTCGGACAAGAAAAACACGGAGGAAACCATGTCGGACAAGGTAAAAAACGCGCCAATTTTAATATATATATATAAATATTTTTAAGTATCTATGTCGGGCCTAGCCCGCCATTGTAAGTTTAGTTTTAATGGCGGGCCAGACCCGACAAGGATAATGTGTGATTTTAATTAACCCTAACTTCAAAATTTCACCCAAAATTTTACAATCGATAATTTTTTTGCCTCCCACCTCCCTTTGTGAACCCAGCTTCAACTTCAAAACCCTCTCTACCATTGTTGTGAACCCAACTTCACTACGTGGGAACTTCTCTAGTATTAGCTCGTTTTCATCTCCTTCTAGTTTGGTAACTTCACATTTTCTTATGGTTTGAGTTTATGTTATTTTATCTATAACTTTAGTTTTTTTCTCTTTCTCTGTTGTGCCCTGTTGCACGAATGAAATTAAAAAAAAAAAATTGGAGTGGGTTTAGAAGGGAAGGGAAGGGAAGGGAAGGGAAGGGTAGGGGATAATCTTATTTGTTGGAGGGAGAAGATGTAACGCCCCGAGTCCCTCAGGTCAGTTGGTCTCGAATCGGGAGATTTTTCATTTAAATTTCAAAGTGAATGTTAATTTAATTTATCGATAATTATCGGGCTCTAACAATCCAATTAAATGATTATTAACCGAGCTTGGTATGTTGGGTCTTGGGTTGAGGGAATGGACTCCTCCTTCTTTGGGCTTGGGCTTGGATGATTGGGCTTAATGGAAAAATTGTTTTAAATCAAAACAAAATGGGAAACCCTAACACTTTTCTTTTTCTCTTTTCCCTCCCTTTGTTTCTTCCCCATCCCTAGCCGACAGCCCCCCCCCCCCCAAGCTTCTCCTCCTTCTTCTTGTTCAGCTGGCGGCCTTCTTCTCCGGCGAAGCGGCACAGCAGTCCCCTACGCCGGCGTCCTCCTGCAGCAGCTCGCGGCGGCGACGCGGTCCGAGCAGAACCGGAAACCCGACTACTGCTACCTCCGGCGATGTGCGCAACCCCCGGCGGGCCTTCTCCACGGCGGCGACGCATTCCGAGCAGAACCAGGCAGCGACGGCAACAGGTCCGACATCGTTCCTCCGGTGACCCCGCGCCTAGATCTGCGACGCCAGCAAGTTTCTTGACGTTTCCTTTCCTCGGTTTGGTGTTATCCAGCCCCTCCGGCAACGTTAGACGATTACCCACACATAACCGAAGCTTGATTCTTGATACCAACTCCTTACGGCATTGGGTCGGCTTTGAACCACCTTCAATCGGACCCAAATCTATGTTACCCATCAGTTTTTGACATCGTTTCAGCAAGCCTAAGACCATTCGAAGTTGAATTTTGGAGCTAGAACATCCTCGGCGTCGACCCACTTCTAACCCAAGAGGTTTTGGTGTGAGTTAGTAGGTAACAACACACCTAAATTTGGGTTCAATATTATTTAAATGTTTCCAATTGGCTACTAACCTCGAATCGTACTTTTTCCTTGTATGAAGTGTTTGACAAGCTTAGGAGCTTTAGGACTTTTGGTAGTAAGTAGCACGGGGGCGGGTGCGTGCGTTGATGCTTGTTATTTGGTTGCCGATGTGCTTTTTATGATGCTTAATATTGGTTCTGATACGTGGTTTTGTAGTGTAACTCTTGTTTATGTTGTTTTGTATGCCTGGTTAGTGTTGAATGTCCGTCGGTGTTAATAGTGGGAATTTTGTATTGTTGAACTGCTGAGATCTGTTGTAGAATGATGTATGAATGTAGGGAATGTTCGTTAAGGTGAATTTATTTTGGAAATGTTTGTTGTCTGAATATGTATGATGTGTTTGGCGTGTCTCGTGAGTTTTATTATATCTAGTAGTGCTTATGGAATATGGACGTTGGATGTTAAGTGTTTGGATGAATTGTGTTGGGCTCCAATCGTTTGCAATTTGTTGACTATGCTCTGTTATGACTAAACTCACTGTGGCGCTGTTGTTAAGATTTGATATGTTGTGAAAGCATGTTTGGTTTATTGTTTTGCTATTAGAATGATGTTTATGTTGTGGAAGCATGCTGAATTGTGTTGGTAAGCTGAGAGATGCATTGAAATCATATTAGTGGTGTTGTTGTTGGTGGGCGTTGTGGTGGTTAGGTGCTATTAGGAAAGTAGTACGGAAATCTTGGTTGGACACTAGAAATGTTATGTGGAATTAGGAAAGTTATGAAGCGAATGGGTGAGTGTCAGGGCCTCGGGTATAAATGGTCGGGGGCTGATACGTCACTAATTGGGTATCGAGGCCTCGGGTATAAATGGTCGGGGGTCGATGCGATGAGTCTTTTGAAAGGAGAACTATTGGGGCCTTGGGTACAAATGGTCAAGGGCCAATAGATTGTAAGACATCGGGGCCTCGGGTATAAATGGTCGAGGGTCGATGCACTAGGTGTCGGGGCTTTGGGTATAAAAGGTCAGGGGCCGACACTACCAAGAGAATGGTTTTCAAAGAGCTCGCATATCTGAGGTGAGCATAGCTGTATTTGAGGTGTTAGGGAACCAGGTGAACGGTAATTGTTTTTATATGATTATGGTTAGCATCGGGTCTTATAGAGCATGTTTATGGATGAATGTATAATGTGTTAGTAGAGCATGTCTATGGTTGTTCGCATACTGTAATGATAGAGCATGACGATGTATGTTTCCTTTATGGTTATGAGCATGATGTTGGTGTGTGCTTGGTGAGGGCTACTTACGGAGTATATTGTATATACTCACCCCCCCTTCCTACAATGATTGTTTCAGGTGAAGGACTCGAGGGTGACCATGGTGATGGGACGGAGGAGACCTGACAAGCGAGGACTATAGGCTGCTTAGTTTTTCTTATTTAGTCTAATTCTTTTGTTAGGGCCTTATGTTGTGGCCAATAAACGGTTTATGTACCTTTGAATAATTGGGAGATTTTTCCCTTGTTGTTAGTTATGCTTCGGGTTAGGTGTCTATTTGAGCTTTATTCCATTTGTTTAGATTAATTTAGATTGAATAATAAACTTGCCTCGTGAAGTAGTTCACGAATGTTGTTGCATGTTTTTTTTTCGAGATTGGTTTATCGTTAATTTGATGAGGTTTGGAGCTTGATTTTATAAGTTTACGTGCATAGGAAGTTGGCAGGTTGTAATCGGGGTTAAAACTGATTAGTTGGGTAGTTCATGTGACCTAGAGGTGTGCGGAAATTTCTGGGTCGTTACAATTGGTATCTGAGCGGAGTTGTTCCTATAGATTGTCCTAGAATCTAGGTCGTTAGTGTACGGTCCTCGTCAGTCTCCTCGTCATCACCAGGTACGCTTCCGAGTTCTGGAGGTTCGATCATGAATGTCTTACATTGCTTATGATTGAGATATTATTATTGACTGATTCTAGATAGGTCGGTGTGTTTCTTGGATTCATCATGTAGACCTTGCTGGAATTTTACACTTGTGTTACGCCCCGGTTAGTGTGTTATTGACCTTGGTGCTCTGTTCTCTGTTCCTTTAGACAATGGCTTTTCGACGGAACACGAGGGCTCGCAACTACGAGGATCCGAACCCTAGGGGTGAGGAGGCAGCGGATCCAAATGTTCCCCTGGCAGTTCCTGAAGGGGTAGCACCCCCGGTTCCGCAGGCAGCACCTCAGGGAGTTCCCCAGGTGAATCCCCAGGTGGCGTTACTAGCTGAGGTATTGCAAGTATTGCTGAATAATGCGAATGGAGCTGGTGGGGCTCAGGCGCAGCAGCCACGCCGGGCACAGATTCAACAAGAGGAGGTCCAGTTCATCAGAGATTTCAAACGCTTCGGACCACCCGTTTTCAACGTGTGAGTGAGAGGCCTACTGCGTCTGAGGAATGGATCAGGGAGTTGGAAGCCCTTTATGTGTATTTGGGGTGCTCCGATGAATTCAAGGTCCGGGGAGCAGTGTTTATGCTTCGGGGAAAAGCAGTAAACTGGTGGGAGTCGGTGGCGGCAGCGGAGGATCACGCCAACGCACCCGTCACATGGGCGAGGTTTAAGGACCTACTCTATGAGTATTATTTCCCCGTGACTGTCAGGAACGAAAAACGGGCAGAGTTTCTCCGTCTCACTCAAGGGAGCCTAACTGTGGCCCAATACGAGAGGAAGTTCACTGAGCTGTCCCGTTTTAGAATGCAATATATTCCTACTGAACAATTAAAGATTGACAAGTTCGTTGACGGTTTGCGTAGGGAGATCAAGGGGCTACTTGTTCTCAAGGAACCAACTACTTATGCAGCAGCAGTCAGGTGCACGTTGGTTATGGACAAATGTCTCGAGGAACCTCACTCTCAACAGGTGACGGGCTCCAGCTCGGGGGTCAAGAGAAAATTTGCATCGTTCTCCTCCAATCAATCCTCGAGGGGACACCAGCAGCTTGTGCAAAGGCAGACTGCTTCTCCGGTGTGCCCCACTTGTAAGAGGAGCCATGCTGGGCTTGAGATTAATGATAAGCATCCTGTACATTTTAGATCGGTAGTCCTAGTCATCATTTGAATTGGTTAAATGTTGTTGCTGCTGCTTGGTGAATTGAATTGAGATGTGTGGATTTAGAAGACATGAAAGCAGTTTGGTTTGTCTTGTCTTGGGCATAGAATGGTTTTGTCTTGTTTTGGGCATAGAATTTAACCAAAGTCGACAAAAGGGTGAAGCCGAATGGAATGACAATTGACATATTTTAAAATTCTAATTCCACACGCCATTCACCCTCTTTTAGTCTCTACTTTCTTGTCTTCTCAATTCTATTGTGCACTTTGCTACTCCCATCAATAATAATACTACTTTCAGATCTATATTCACTCACCCTTCAAACTGACCCAAATCAGCGTGCAGATGAGCTTCCATCTGATCATTGAAAAAAATAAACAAATAAGATCAAAGACCCGAATCAGATCTTTTTTTTCTTTTTTTTTTGCAGCATTTTCTACAGACATTTGAGAGTTAAAATAATAATAATAAAAACAAACACTTTTTCTTTTGTGGGTGAGTGTAGAGTACAGGCAGGTGGGGTCCATCTATATTTCCGTTGTAACCTTCCATGTTTACTAGCTACCACTTTACACACGCCACCTTATCAACCATTTGTTTCTTAATCATTCATGTTTTACTTCTTAAGAACCTGACAAAGTACACAAGCTTAACCATTGTTTTTTTTCTTTTTGTAGATTAAACTTTCATAAATTTAGTCATGGATAAGTCGTGGATGACAAAAAATAGAATGTCAACCGAGTATAGTTTAGGGGTTGAGATGTTTATTGAAAATGGATTACGACGTTCAAAAAGATCAAATGTCATTTGTTGTCCATGTTTAAAGTGTGTGAATGCAAAGTCTCAAAATGTGAATGTAGTAAGAGATCACTTATTTGTTTATGGTATCGATCAAAGCTATAAGACATGGATTTGACATGGTGAATCACTATCGATTAAGAGAAACATTGAAAGTATGTCTGATAGTGTACAAGAAGAAGTTGAGGATGACGATTTTGATGACACAATAGGGATGTTTGAGACTGCATATGATTACTTTGATGAAAATCCACAAAATTTCGAGGAGCTATTGGGTGATGCGAAGAAATCATTATATTCAGATTGTAAGAACTTTACCAAAATATCTGCATTGTTGAAGTTATATAATTTGAAGAAACCATTAGGTGAGTTTGTTTCACCATCCCTATATTTTAATGTTGCCAAAAGAAAGTCAAATTTGGGATTGCAACCTCAAGACCAAGCCGAATTGAAGACTCAGAGCTCACAACCAAAAAAATCCACAACTAAAGTTAGTAATGTCTCAAAGAAAAATGAGAAAGGGAAGGAAATTGTCAATGCACCTACTAAAGTTTTTATCCCAAACGAACAACCAACAATGGTAACTAATTTGTTTTAGTTTTGTCACTTACTATTTTTGGGCACGACACTTGTCTTTTTTGTGCATAACATTTAACATTTTGCTTTTAAATTTTCTAAGGGAAAACTGTCTCATCTGGCTATTGGATTGGTGGAGAACATTGTTGTAGTTGGCACAGTATTTGATAATGACGTTCAAAGTCCAACAATTCATGGAGTGCCATTAGGTGTGCACAATGTCAGAGTGATGGTAGACATTGTCATGGGCAAAGATGCTATGATACCAATTCTTTTGAAGGGTGAGATAGAGACATTAAATCAAACCATTGGTAGCTTTGTGGCATATGGCCTCGTCGATTAGTAATTTTAAATGAGGAGAAAAATGTATGTCTTGTTCTAACTTGAGTGAAGTTTTAACTTTTCGTTTGTTAAATGTTGTTTGTAATTTTGTTTGTCAAATGTTCCTTCTCCTCGAACATCCAAGCCAAGAACACAATCATCTGAACATATTGATGTCCAAATGACTATTAAACTCCTAAATCAATATGACGTGCATTCAACGAACAACAAGGATGTAATTGAATTCAATATCGGTGATTACATATTTGGAATGGAGAAGGTCATTGGTTTAACACATGATGACATCATGCAATACTGCGAAATGATTCAAATAGGCTATATGTGTATGCTCACGTGCATCCGTAAGTATATTAAATCTATTTCATATCTTAACGTCGCTAACTATGAAGTTTAATGTTTTACAATTATATGTTTAGATATCTTTGGAATGAATGTGAGGAGAAGACACATAAGAAGTTCTTGATGGTTGACCCTGACAACATTGTACCACAAATTATGTCTTAAGAACTTGTTCTAGACATCTAGCCAACAAGTAAACATGAGTAACTTGGAACAAGTAGTACTCATCCACATAACCGCAGGTAAGCTAGCAATTTAACTTGATTTTACTTATTTACAGTTTCTTTAATCCATCCATGAATGTAATATTATCATGTTGATTATTAATAGTTTTCACTGAAGGTTGTTTGTTATACATCTTCGAGAGAATTGTGTTTATGTATTGGACTCTCTAGGAAGTAAGATTGAAGAAAATTATAAGGAATCATAAACACGTAAGTGCCTTGAACTCTTTTAGTTATAATTTTTATAATTATGTCATTGTAATATTTCAAGTTATTTAGATCATTGAAAATGTGGCAAGCCAAACACTCTATTTAACATTGTCACAGTACTACAATTTGGAAACTTGTGAATGAAATTTGCATTTAATTACATTTTAAATATGCTCAAATTTGCATTGAAATCTTTTGTTAACTCATAATTATGTTATTTTTCAAATTTTTTATATGTAGTGTCTTCGTCAACTAGGTTCTATCGAGTGTGGGTACTATTTGTAAAATTATATACGAGAAATAGTGCGGAACCCTAATACTCCCATAACTGAACTTGTACGTATTATCATATACCTTTATGTGTTTATATATGCTTTATCCTTATATTAATCAGTATTATCTTTCTTTTTTTTGTAGTTTAATACAAAAAATGCCTACAAACAAGAAGAAATCGACCAAGTTCGAATAGAATGGACATCATTTGTTGGACGATTTGTGTAGTACCTATGGATTCATTACTTTTGTTTATTTGATGTAAGTATTTTGTTCGGGTTACTTTCTGTAGTAGTACTTAGTAGATTTGTAGTACTTAGTAGATTTGAAATACTTGGTCTTGTTTATAATATATAGAACTTTGGATTGTTATGCTGAATGTAGTTTTGTTGGAGGGACGGGCGGCCCCATTTGTTTCTGTGTGGAAGAGTGTTAATATATAGAAGTGTTGGTTGTTGTTGAATGTAGTATATTATTGCTTTCCAAGTTAATTCTGAGTTATTCTAAAGTAGAGAGGTCATGTTGAATTTGTACTTGTTTGATCAACTCTTAAATAATTGTGTTTTTAGTTTAAGGTTAGTTTTTGAGTTAAGTTTTAGAATAGATCATGGTGTTGAAATTAGTTTTAGTTGCAAATTATGTTTTCAGTTTCAATAATATTGAGATCTTATTTTGTGTCAATAAGTTGGAAGGAGATATAATAGTTGGTTAGTTTTGAGTTCTATTTTAAACTGGGGAGGTCATGTTGAAATTTGTATTTTTTTTTTATTGTTTGTGTTTTGAATCTAAAGGTTAGTTTTTGAGTTAAGTTTTTCGAATAGATCATGATGTTGAAATAGTTAAGTTTTAGTTGCATATTAGTTTTTGAGTTGCAATAATATTGAGATATTATTTTGCGTGATTAGGTTGGAAGGAGATATATGGTTGGGGTTAGTATTGAGTTATATATTCTAAAGTGGAGAGGTCATGTTGAAATTTGTACTTTATATTATTTGTGTGTTTTGAGTCTAAGGTGAAATATTATCATAAGTCTGAAGGAAATATAGTTGGTTAGTCACGTCTCGGCAAACAATTATTTTTTTAATTAAATTATTCATGAAATAATGACGGTCAATGTCTGTCATGAAATATAGTCATTCCATGATGCACGAGACGTAGATACAATGACGTACAAACAATGACGTTCACACGATGACGACAAACAATGACGCACAAACGGTGACGTATAAACAATGTCGCACATATAATGACTGGCAAAAATTGCCATGCAAAATTAAACAAAACAAGGACACTCATAACGATGTCGGTCACCGCCCGTCATTGTTATCCTTCCATGACGGGCATGTCCGTCATGGAAAAGAAGATTTACATGACGGGCAATGTCCAACATTAAAACTGTCCGTCATTGAAAGGAAATAAGGACACTCGCATAGATGTCAGTCACTGACCAACATGGTTACTCGTTAGTGACGGGCAATGCCCGTCATGAAAAGCTGAATTTGTTGTAGTTGGTAGAGTCCATTAGCAATCTTTCCTTTATAGAGAGTATTTCCAGTAACCTTATCCTGAATGAGGAACCAGTCAGAGTCAAATACAAAAATGCAATGATTATGAAGACAAAATTTATGAATTGAAAGAAGATTTGAGGCTAAATTAGAAGCATGAAGCACATTAGAAAGAGTAAATGTGTGCGAGGATGTAGAAAGTATACCACAGCCTGTGTGTGTAATGTTTGAAGGTTGTCCATAGCCAACTGTGACTGATTTCTCTCCATTGTAAGAATCAGTTAGATTCAAATTGGCTAAATCATTGGTCGCATGTGTAACGTCTTGGCGTTTTGAGTTGTGCAACCAGTCAACTTTCAAGGACGAAAGTTTTTTCAAAGGTGGGTAGTCTATAACGTCTCACGTTCTATGGCTCGTTTATTTTAAGAATTAAATTGTGCGTTTAGATTTTTCCCCTAAGTGGATAATTTAAATTCTTGGGATCTCTTAATTTGGAGTTATATTTTTTGGTAAACCAGGATTGAGTTTAATTTCGTTGCACTAAGGTAACTTTAGTTTTCTAATTTTGGAAGAGATTTTAATTAAATCTTATTCTAAGAATTTGGAAATTTAATTTCCTTTTGGTTTATTGTTGTGTTCGAAGCATAAGTTAATCTCTTAATTTATTTTCCAAATTCTTTTAAGTGGGTCTTATTTTGAGAAAAGGATTAAGAAGAATATACCTTTTTTTTTTTATATAAGAAGCCCATTTGGTTTTGTTTTATTTGGGCTCATCCCTCTTTGATCAAAAAAAGAAAAAGAAATAACTAAAGAAAAGTTTTAAAATAAAACAAAAGAAAAAGAAAAGGGAAAACAAATCTAGGGCACCATCTCATCTCTTCCTTTTGGGAAATTGACCCAAATGACCCAGCAAAGTTTTTACTTTGCTCAAATAACCTACCCCTCAAAAATTTTTTTCCTAACCCAAAACAGCTTTTTCTGACACGTCAGTGGAAGTAAATGTACTAGATTACCCCTCATTTTATATTCATTACAACTTTAAAGAAGTCCCAGACCTCGGGCGAGTTTTATTCGAACTCGCCCGAGTTTTTGTGAAATTTTCTCTGAATTTGTTCACGGGCGAGTTTTTATACTTTGGGTATCTCAAACAGTTTAAATATTTATAATTTTAATTGTCATTCTTAATAGCAAATTAACATCCATCCTAGTGGCTTCAGACCCCACTCTTTTTCCTTACTTACCACACGTGTATATGGTAGGAATTGAGGCTCAACACAAACAAATGAAATTTCGGCTCACGACCAGTAAGCCAAAACGTATATTTTTAACATATTATACAAATACATATTATACAAATACATACATATATATATATATTGAAAACGTTGCCTAAAAAACAACCCAAGTTATGGATACTCGCCTGGTTTTTTTTCTGGCGAATTTCATAACTCGGGCGAGTTCTCCTCAAACTCTCCCGAGTTTTCGCCTCTCGTTTTGGCCCTTGGATAATTTTTCGGTAAACTTTCCCGGGCGAGGTCATGCCCGAGAAATAACACATAGGCCTTGCCCAAGTTTAAGCATCTCATTTTGGCCTCTACTTTATTTCCCGGGCGAAGTCATGCCCGAGAACTAAGGCAGAGGCCAATTATCGGGAAAAATTTATGAGTTTTGGATTCTATTTTTGGCCACTCGTTTATAATATATATATATATATATATATATATCCGTAAACAAAATTATTGATTTGAGATTGCATGAGATTTATGTCCATTTAATTTCAACAAACCCAAATTAAAAATAATAATAAAATTGAGGGCGAAGATTATATGAATCCCAACCGAGATTTTGCAATTTCACTGTAATTCAAGCCCGAGATTGAAGTATAGCATAATAGTGGGATGCTTACGAAGCCATTGAGTAATGCAGTATCTTTTTTAAGTATAGTGAGATTTATGAATTTTGGGCGAGATTTATGCAATTTCGGGTGAGATTCAAGCCCGATTTTGTGGACATTTAATTTCAACAACCCCAAATAAAAAAAAAAAAAATCAAGGGGTCCAGATTTATGCAATATGGATTGAAATCCGAGATTATATTGGTATCTATTTGAAAGAATGATTCGTTGTTATAAACAAAAGCTCAAGAAATTTGAAAGAAAGTAAAAAATATATATATAAAGTTGGAAGAAATAGAAACAAAACAAAGGGTATTTTGTACTTTAACATCACCTAATTTATCATCAAGGGTATAAATGTAATTTCAGTTCATTTTTAACTAATTAAAATAATAAAATAGGTTAGAAAAAACAATTTTGAATGGATAGGTTATTTGAGAACACCAAAACTTTTTGTGGGTCAAATCAGTCAATATCTGCTTCCTGTTCTTCCTTTCCTTACCCTAGTCGCTGGCCCCCTCCTCCTTGCCGGTGTTACCTCCGGCGACACTATACCTGCGACGGCGTGATGTGACCCGATGGCAGCAGCAACGACCCTCCACAGACGGCATCGATTTGCGATGTCTCTCCGGTGGCACGCCTTCAACGAACAAGAAACACAACGATGGCATTCGTTTTCTGGCGTAGATTAGGCACCGCTCGAGGCGACACATGGTTGCAGAACTCACGACGACAATTTCTGCACCTGTTCGCGACAGCTTCGGTGTCTGGCCACGCCAGATCTGCAACGGCGACACTCCACTCGTGAGCTCTCCGACAATCCACACCTCAGCGGTGGCACAGTGTGTTCTGCACTGGCGCAACTTCCTACACGCAGCGGCGAGATTTCATCCTACACGCAGCGGATTACGTGTTCTTAGCTCATATTCGGCGAATCTCTGGCGACCCACGACCGTGTGTGTTCCAAAGACCACATACAACTCCGATTTGTGGCGTTTGCTCCCTTTCGGAGACGTTAGACAATTACCTACACATAACCGGAGCTTGATTCATGATACCCACTCTATTCGGCATTGGTTCAACATTGATCCACTTGTAATCGGACCCAAATCTGCGTTACCCATCAGTTTTCGGCATCGGGACAGCAAGCCTAAGGCCATCAGTTTTCATTTTGAGAGCCCGAACATCCTCGGCGTCGACCCAGTCCTAACCCATGAGGTTTTAGGGTGAGTTAGTAGGTAACAAATCACCTCAACTTAGTTTCGACGCAAGTTAAGTGTTTTTGAGTTGGATTCTAACCCAAAGCTTGGTCTCTTTCGATTTAGGAAGCCTTCGGTGAAGTTTAGGAGCCTTAGGACCTTGAGTAAATAGTTTCTTACTGAAGGGATTGTTTGTTGTGTGTTGCTATGAACGTGTTTGTTTGTGTGCCTATGAATGTTGTTGTTGCATGATTGCTTGCGGTTGGTACTACTTTATACATATTGGTTGTGTTCTGAATACTATGAAACTTTTTTTGAGTGTTGGATGCGTTTCTGGATATATGTCGGCTACGTCTCTTTTGTGAATTATATACGTGGTGGTGTGTAAAGCATGTTGAATGTTGAGAGAAAGGTTTTCTTGTGATGTTGGATGGCCATGTCTAGATGATAGTGGCATATGTTTCGTGTATAATGGATGTTGCATTGTTTGAGATAATTTCTGCATGGGTCATGACTCAGAAGCATGTAGGACTGTGGTGAGAGTTTCGAGATATAATGAAGTGTGTGGATGAGTAACAGGGTCAGAGGGCTGGTACGCCACTAGTTGGGTATCGAGACTCCAGGTGCGAAGGTCAGGGATCATACCCCAACTTGGTAGAGATGAGTGTCGAGGCTCCGGGTACAAAGATCGGGGCTCGGCACGGTGATTCTAATTGTGGAGTAGTCGTCGATACCTTGGGGATAAATGTCAAGGGTCAATGCACAGTTTAAGGCCTTAGGGATAAATGGCAAGGGCCGATACGATTAGAGGAGTTAGACTTGGAGGACTAACATAATGTGATGCACAGTACAAGGCCTTGGGGATAAATGGCAAGGACCGATACGATTCGAGGAGTTAGACTTGGAGGACTAACATAATGTAATGCACAGTTCAAGACCTTGGGGATAAATGGCAAGGTCGAACGCCAAGCTTCTGTAGATGAGTGTCAAGCCTTGGGGATAAATGTCAAGGGTCGATACGATTCGAGGAGTTAGACTTGGAGGACTAACATAATGTGATAGGTTAGAAGTTACTTGGGGGCCAAGGACCAATACGTTGGGTAGTAGTTAAGGCCTTGAGGATAAATGTCAAGGTCCAACATCGAGCACCATAGAGAAGTGTCTATGCCTTGGCTATGCAAGGTCAGGGGTCGGTACGACTCGAAGGAGTAAGTCTTGGAGGAATCAAGAAAGAGAACTAGTGAGTTAAGATGTGAGGATGAGTTTGACATGTATGGTATATGTTTAGTTAAGCTTATGCATAAATTGATTCTTGTAATATGTTTATTGCATTTAGGGCTTGAGATTAATGATACGCATCATGTGTTGATTCTTTGATAAGCATGACACATTGTTTCCTTGATAAGCATGCTGTTTGTACGTGACCCCTTAGATAAGGGCTGCTTACTAGGTACTATGGTTGAACTAATCCCTCTTTTTCCCCCTCCAGTTTTGCAGGTATCAAGCTAACTCTTGGAATGGTGTTGGCGAGGAGGAGACTTGACTAGAGAGACCATTTAACACTGCGTTGTTAAGGTTCACTTTGAATAGGATAGTTATAGTTGTTTATTTGTAGCTCGAGTCTGTTATTAGATTAATACATTGGTTTGTTAATGTAACGCCCCAGAACTTCCCACACACTTCTAGGTCACGTTAACTACCCAACTGTTTAAACTTAACCCCAAACACGAGATGTCAACTCCTTGTGTAATAATTATATATAAAATCAAGCTTCACCTCTCATCATTTTGACAATGAATCAATTCTATAGAATATCAATCAACATCATCCGTGGACAACCTCACGAGGCAAATTTATTATTCCAACTAGGCAAAACTCAATGAATGGAAGAAAACTAAAATGAACACCTATCCCGAAGTAAAATAAACAACAAGTGGGAACCTCCCAATTATTCAAATAAGAACAAATAGTTTATCGACCAAAACATAGGGTTTTAACCATCCAAAAACTTAAGCTAAGCAAACGTAACTACGCAGCCTATGGTCCTCGTTCGTCATGTCTCCTCCGTTTCATCACCATGGTCGCCAACGAGTCCTTCACCTGAAACAATAATTGTAGAGGGGGTGTGAGTATATAAAATATACTCCGTAAGTAGCCCTCACCAATAACGCACACACATCATGCTCAACCAAATCATGAAACATTCATAGTCATGCTCTTCATCACATTATGCAATCAAACATAGACACATTTTATAAGATTCGGCAACAACCACAACCATGAACAAATTCACTGCCAACATAGACACATTCTATAAGATTCGGCAACAACCACAACTATGAACAAATTAGCTACCAACCTCGAGTCTTCCTAACATCTCAAGTACCTTTACGTTTATCACAGCTATTCTAGCCCTCCACAGTTAACTCCTTCAAGTAGAGTCGACCTCTGACCATTTATACCCAGAACCCCGACACTACCGCATCGGCCCTCGACCATTTTTACCCAAGGCCCCGATGACTTCACCATCTATCAGCCATTGACCATTTTTACCCAAGGCCCCAATAGTATTCCTTCCAAAAGACTGCTCGCATCGACCCTCGACCAGTTAGTGACATATCAGCCCCCCGACCATTTATACCCGAGGCCCTGACACTTACCCATTCACTTTCCCCAAGAATCCAACTCTCACAAGAGTCTCACCATATGCTTTCTTAAGCCATGACCCATGCACCTTTCAACTCACAAACACAATTCAGCATGCTTCAACAACATAAACATCATTCTAATAATGAAACAATAAACCAATCATGCTTTCACAATATAACATTTCTTAACAACAGCTCCACAATGAGTTTTGTCACAACAAAGCATAACCAAACAAATTTTAAACAATTAGAGCCCAACACAGTTCACCCACAACACTTAATATCCAACATCAATATTCAATAAGCATTGCTAGATATAATAACACACACGAAACACACCGAACAATTTATGCATATTCAGACAACAAGCATCCCTACAATAATTCGCAGCAGTTTAGCAAAGCAGAAAATTACGCCATTATCACCAACAAATATTCAACTCTACTCCAAGTATACAGATTAACACAAACGAGAGTTACCAAGCACAATAGCGTATCAAAATCAATATTAAACGCCACAAAACAATCAATATTAGAAACCATCTAACACCCATTAACGCACGCACACGCCCCTTGTCTACTTACTCAATGGCCCTAACGCTACTAAGCTCGCCGAAGGATTCCCTAAATCAAAGGCAACCAAGCTTGAGTTAGAACTAACTAAAAAAAACACTTAAATACATTTGAAACCGAGTTTATGTGAGTCGTTACCTATAACTCACACTAAAACTACTTGGGTTAGGAGTGGGTAGACGCGAGGAGGTTCGGGCTCCTAAAATAGAGTTTGAAAGCCCTTACGCTTGCTGGTTCGATGTCGAAAAGCGATGGGTAATGCTAGTTTGGGTCCGAAAAGGGGTGGGTCAGTGTCGAAACAACGCTGAAGGGGGTGAAATACTGCAAAAACGGGTCACCGAAGCAGTAGTTTACGTCCTGGCCGCCGGTCACCACTGGAGAAGAGGTGAACGCTGCAGATATGGGTTGTATCAGATCTGGTCGCCGGCCGTTCGGGTGCTCAAGATGCCGAAATCCGTGCTTAACGTCGCCGCTGTCGAATGGAAGTCCGTGGTCACGCTGGAGCTACTCCACGATGCCACAGATCGGTGCGGGAGGGAGGGGCGACGCCGGAACACTGCAGAATCTCGTCGGATGGCTCGAAATCATGCTAGAGGAAGCCGAATCTCGAGCTGCAACCGCACCGTTGCTGCGCCGTTGGGTCGTGGGTCACCGGAGGCCGTCGGTTCGAAGGATGCCGAACAGGCCGCGCCACCACCGTGTGCCGTTGGTGTCGCTGGAGAAGGAAGGTGGACTGGGGGGGGGGGCGGCTGCTACAAACGGGAAGGAGAAGATGAAGCTTAGGGTTTCTCTTTTTTCTTTTTCTTTTTCTTTCTTTTGTTTTAAAACCAACCCAACCCAAAAGCCCAACATAACTAAGCCTAAGAGAAAAAAAAAAACCCACCCCAACTTAAGATAAAACCAACCACGCTGAGCCCGATATATATATAAATTTAATTAAAGTTTAATTTTTTTTTAAAAAATTTAAATGAAAATCTACCGATCCGAGGCTAACTAACCTGAGGGACTCGGGGCGTTACAGTTAAGTTCCTTATTTAAGGAATGCTTTAGGATCGACAGTTCGTTATTCTTAAGAACATTAATTTTGTTTAGCTACTTGAACTGTGGTGATGTAATCTATTGAAGACATTTACCAGTATAATACATTTGTTCAAGTTGAACTTGACTTAGCTTTTGCTTCGCTGCTATTTGAGAAAGTTAGATTCATGTAGTGGATGATTTATGATTAGTGAAGATTTTATTGAGAAGTTTTATAAGGTTAGATTGTTATTAAACTATTAACTGTGAAGAATTTGAGTTTCGTTAGAACTTTAATGTTGTTTGGTTTGCTTAGTGCAAGTTTTTGTAAGTGTTATTATTCATAGTAGCGCAGTGGAAGCGTGGTGAGAGTTTGTCATAGCATGTTTCTCGAGTGGTTTAATTCTCAAGTACGAAGAGGACTTTTAGTGACTTTTAGTAATGGTCCCCAATGGGATGTCGAAAATCCTGGGGCGTTACAGCATGTGCGTTGCAGCCACTATCTAACAACCAAAAATTAGTGTGAGTATTAGATGATGAATAAGGAGGAATTATTGAAAATATTTGTGAAAATATTGATATACAATTGATAGACTACTGATGTAAGTATCTAATATACTACTGATATAATTAGGGAAAATATTTGCTATATTTGAAATTTTTAAATATAGATGATATTATTTTAAAATAGATAAAAGATTTTTGCTGCCATTGCAATTTCCCTTTTAAAAATTAGTTTTGAAATAGTTATATTTAAAAAAAAAAATTTACAAAATTTGAAATAGTTATACTTAAATAATTTTTTTTACAATATTACAAAAACCTATAAATGCCCATGTATGATAAAACTTCTAGAAAAGTATACTGAAATACTGAAGCTATGAAAAAAATGAGTTAAATTTTTTTTTTCACAGCTAACAAGCAAAACAAATTAAAAAGTCTTCAGAAGCAATAATACAAAGCCACTCAAGTATGGTACCCCTCCAACTCATCTTTCGTTCAGCTTCCAACGTCACACGAGCTAGGTCATGAGCCACGCGATTCACTTCTCGTCTTGATATGGCAAATTGAGACAATCTTCTTCACTTCCAATAGCGCCCGAATTTCTTCGGCCAGCCAAAGAACTTTTTTGAAGTCATCCATCTCCTTATTCATTAGCCATTTGACATCCAATAAATCTGTTTCTAGGTAAACATCAACACCATTTGGATTGTCCAAATTGTGAATCCCTTCTAGCATAGCCAATGTTTTCAGGTGTTTGATGCAAATTTTCTCCCGAATAAAGGAGCTACCAGCTAAATAATTGTGCCTTCTTCCTTTCGAATCACCCACCCTAATCCACCGTGTTGACGCTCTTGGAACCAAGCTGCATCAACATTAAGCTGCCAAAAGCTGGTATGAGGTAAGGTTCACTTGATGATCTCTCTCTCTCACACTGTTTATCGATCAAGAAACACAATTGTTGATGTGTCTGAATTTCCCACTTGAAAAGCACCTTGTTCCTATATTACCATGTATTTCACAAGGTCAGCAACGCTATATCAAGCTCAGTCCCCTTCACGTTGTTCACAGGCTAGTCCCAATAATCTGCAATCTTCCATCCTTTACTGTTAGACCAACCAGAACTCGAGTTAGCATTTAGAATGTAATTCCAATTATATTTAGTTACTTCACACTCCCAAAGAAGATGCTAAGTTGTCTCCTCATGTTTCCTACAAAAAACACAAGAAGAATAACTGGTGATGCCTTTTAAGCACAAGTTAGACTTATTAAGAATAATATCACTAAGAATTCTCCAGCAGCAGATTCTAAATTTAGGACGGACTTTGGCCTTCGACTAGCTATTCCATCTGTTTTTTAGATGATCATTTTTGGACGAAGAAGTCTCCTCCAAATTAACAGCTCCCTTCCCCAATGTGTAAGCACTTTTCACAGTAAATATCCCTTTTTTGTCTAAGATCCCAAATAATCTCATCACCCTTATTCGTTTTACGTAAAGGTATCTCTAAAATAAGATTGGCCTCTGACTCCATAAAAATGGATCTTATCTTTCCCTCATTCCAATAGCATTTCGACATCATCAAGGAAGTAACAAGTTCTTTCAATAACAAGGGTGGACAAGAAAGTGGTTTAAAATTGTCCTCTCGTGTCAGCCATGGATCATTCCCAATAAAAATAGAAAGCCCATTTCCAATTCTCTACCGACAGCCCTTTTCAAAGAGGCCATACTCCCACTAAGTTACTTCGCCTGGCAAAGGAAGGGTTGTGTCCTAACTCAGCCTTTAAAAAGTTGTCTTTTTGAAAGTATTTTCCTTTCAGAATTTATGACGGGGGAGTAGAAGGATTCCTTAAAATTCGCCAGCTTTGCTTAGCTAACATTGCTTGATTGCAGGTTCTAACATCCTTGAACCTCATTTCTCCCTGCTTCTTCCTCGCGTAAAGCTTTTCCCAACCTTGCTAGTGAATTTTACGTGCTCTAGAGTTGACCCCACAAAAATCTTGCATAAATTGTTGTAATCTCATTACACAGACCCATGGGTAGCTGGAAGCAACTCATAGTGTAATCAGGAATTGCTTGAGCAGCTGTTTTGATAAGGACTTCCTTTCCTATCATCGAGAACAATTTTCCTTTCCAACCTTGGAGTGCTTTCCACACTATCTCTTTGATTGAGTTGAACACCTTGCACCGGTTTCTAGACACTTGTGACGGAAGTCCAAGGTATCGGCCCAAATGATTAGTGAAAGGGACTTGGAGCTCCCTTTCCAACCTTGGGTCATGTACATTGAAAAAATAAACCTCTTACCACTATTCCAACATCCTAAGATGTAAACATCGAATTCTTTTACAAAAATAAAAGTATTAATTTATTTTTTTAAACTCAGAAAAACCTACGAGTTTTGTTCAATTAAAACAGAAAATTAAATAACTTTTTTTTTATTTATTTAGAAATTAACAAGATTATTTAAAAGAAAAAAAAACTTTTATTTAAAAACAAAGTCAAATTTACTTTAACAACTTATTTGCTAAAAAAACTGATTTTTTTTTGTTAAGATTCTTTTCAAAACCGTAACCACCGAACCATTAAAAGAAATTTTAAAAAATGAGATTTTATTCTAAAATACTCTGTTTTTATCTCCTCCTTTAAAATCCTACGGCAGAAGATTCTTTTTTAATTAAAAAATAAAACAAAGTTAACACAAAAAAAGTAAACCTTGTTAAAAAAAAATCATTTTAAATAAAAACTATCTCTTAAACTTTGAATTCAAATTTAAAAGAATCCAAATTTTTTTAAACAAAATTTATTTTATAAAACTCCTATTTTTTTCAACGTATTTTAACAAAAATTTTAAAGTAAATATTTTATTAAAATAAAATAAAATTTATATTTATTTCATTTAAAAAAACTCTTCTTTATTAGAAAAAGAAAACCTTTTATTTTAAAACAAAATTTAAAATATCAAAATCCTTATTTTATTTTCAAAAACTTATTTAAAATTAATTTAGAAGATTTTTTTATCTTAAAAAAAAGGTTTCTTATTAAAAGCATTTTTTAAAAAAAAAAAAAAAAAAAACTTTTTCTTAAAAAAACATTAAAAAAAAATCTTTTGATAGAAATAAAAGAATTTGTTTCAAATTAAAAGCATGATTTACAAAGCCTTTTCCTTATTTAGAAAAAAAAATCTTTTCAACGTATTTGATACTTACTTAAAACGCACTACTGCGAACGAAATCGTCGGAGTGCCAGCGGGCTTTGAAGAAGCTGTGAAGAAGGTTGTTGCTGCTGTGATGGGTTTTTTGTGTGTTGTGTGCCCTTAAATACACAAAAAAATAACAGTAACAATGCGTGAGTCGAGTAAAACCATAGAGAAAAAAGGAAAGGAAAGCGTAGGAGACACCACGTGGCTGGAACTTTGACGAGGAAAAGATCAATTCTGTTAAAAATCAAACCATTTGTTTAACATAAAATCTTTATTTTTTTAATTCTTATTATTAATAAAATCAAAATCTTTAAAACAAAATCTATATTTTTTTAATTTAATTTAAACTTTAGCTTATAACCAATAATAAAGTAATCTTATAGTATTTTAAACCAAAAAAAATAAAACTTAATAAAACAAAAATTAAATAGTAAAAATTAAAATTAAAATGAAGCCGAACCAAACACGGAATCTACAGCTTGCCCCCCGTTGTGTTTCCTTGCAGAACTAAAAGGGTAGACAAAGGCAAAAGACAAAGTATTTGGGAAGGCGAAAATTTTATTCAGACAAGACAAGATAGAGATGGACCCAACTGGACACTAGGCAGGATCCCGACATGCAAAGAACCTCGTACTTGATACAGGCATTAACGTCGATCTTGGATCGGGTTTGATTTAATCTACATGATAAGTGCGATGGACCTGGCTTGACATAGGCTTCGACCACAATCTTGGATCAGGTTAGATTTAACCCAATGATAAAATGCAACGGACCTGACTTTAACACAAGCTTCGACCTCGGCTTGGATCGGGTTCAATTTAATCGAATGATAAAATGCAACGGACCTGACTTTCACACAGGCTTCGACCTCGGCTTGGATCGGGTTCGATTTAACCGAATGATAATGCAATGGACCTGGCTTTAACAACATGCTTCGACCTTGACTTGGATCGGGTTTGATTTAACCAAATGATAAAATGCAACGGACCTGGCTTTAACAACAGGCTTCGGCCTCGACTTGGATCAGGTTCGATTTAACCGAATGAGAATATGCAACGGACCTGGCTTTCACAACAGGCTTCGACCTCGACTTGGATCGGGTTTGATTTAACCAAATGATAAAATGCGACGGACCTGACTTTAACAACAGGCTTCGACCTCGACTTGGATCGGGTTCGATTTAACTTTAGATAAATGTTTGATCACAAAAATTACCAAGCTTACGAGCTCGGCTTGGACGGAATGATGACCTTGAGGATTAGCTGAATTTTGGTGAGCAGGAGACTTGCAAGAGAAAACACTCTGATGCCCAAGTTAGGAAGAATCCGAGTTGTATTCGAGGGAAAAAAACAGTGTTTGCATACCTTGGATAAAAGCAAATGATTTCTATATATAGGCACAGACAGGACTCCCGACCAAGCCTCAACGACTCTTTAAGGTAAGCGTGAGTTACGGCGTACTGTCGTGGAGTTTGTTGAAATATGCGGCTAAGCAAGACACAGCTAGGTCGATTCAAACAAAGAATGGGAACGAGACCAAAGGAGATCATGGTTGGCTCGGCCATAACGGGCGTTGGCTCAATAGACAGTGGAAGCTGATAAAACTTTTCTCTTCTAGTAAGGATATGCCACCTAAGTGTAGGGTTTAGAGTTTCTTTTAAACTTGCTAGCATGAGATATGCACTTGGCGCAAGACGATAAGACTAACACCACATGTTCATGCTAATGCGAACTTCCAATGGCAGTATGGAGTACTTATCGTAGCGAAATATTACATACGAGCGAGAGGTTAGATCAATCCAATTCATCCTAACAAACCGACACTACACTACGTAGGTACCTGTGCAGGTGAGGTGCTGGTCGGTCTTAGAAAGGCCCGTAGCGGCGTGAAGAGTCAACGACTGGAATGCCCAAAGATCATAAAGGATGGGATAGGAATGGAGGCCGTGGAAAGCTGTACTCATATTAAATTGTGTCCCCTTGTAAACGAAAGAGCTCCTGTCAGAAATAGCTAATGAAGAGCAGGCACCCTGTCGCTAACAATTGAGTGTGGCCTATGAACTAGCTCTAACTCTACAGGCCGAGGAAAAGCTAAAGACATCTACAGAAGGCTTCATGGGAAGCTGCTGCGCAACCTCTGGTGCAATTATCTTAGGACGGATGGTGCATCTACAAATGTGTATTGCCCCAATGTCATGAATGACAAATGATGCTCCATTTTACTTTCCATTTATTCTTATCATTTGACAATGTGTGACAGTATATAATCTGTTTTTTATTTCGTTTAACCAATGAATTTGACCCCCGACGCATGCTGCAATAATATATATGCAATCCTAGATGGTTGGATCATGTATGTATGATACTCATTTTTATTTTGGCTCAAACCATAAAATGTGATTATGAATGCACAATGCATGAAACTTAAATTTTCATAATATAATCATGATATGACAACCTTTTTTTTTTTTTTGAAGAATATGTATGCAAGTGATGTGTATGCATGATTAGTGAAAATATAGTTGAGAGAACAAGAAGTTTTTCCATACTTTGCAAAGATATTACTTTTTTGTCTACTCTCATCCTTCTTATTAGCAATTATTTAGCAAAAGAATCAAATAAGAAAAGGTAATATCAACATTGGAAGAAACACATCAACTGTTCTTTTTTTCCTTTTGCTTTTTTTTCTTTATTTTTTATTTATTTACTTTTTAATGAATGTTTTCACTCGATTGGAGATATACAAGGTAACTTCTCAACTATATCAGGTTTGGAAGGGAATTTTTTTGTAGAGGTATCTCATGTGCCAGTTTAGAGAACAATCAAAGGTAACTCATAGCATTGTACATCTTGTTTGATTAAACTGCTTCATAAACTCAACCTTATAATTGACATGAAAAGATCGGTTACAAGAAAATGGATTTAACATTAGGAGTAATGGAGGATAGGAATCATGATTTTGCAACAAAGCTTGACAATGAATAAAAGTCAGCAGGCTTCCTTTTTAAAGAAAATGAAACCAAGAATTCATGGATATTTTGTCAAATCTCTGGAACAATAAGAGATTGAAATATATTTTTAAGAGCTTTGGTGAGAGATTAGAGTAGGATCAAATGAATAGAAGAGTAGAAATGACCTAATTTCTTTGGACAAATAACTTTGAGAATTGGTTGCGTAACTCTCGAAGAGTTTATCTCATGTACCTCACTCCTTCTTTGAGCTTAGCTGGAGAAATTTGATGAAATCATCTTTCTAACCACATGTTATTCTTCACGAAAATGTTTTCGTGGTCCACTTTGAAGGTAAATATCTTTTTAGCCTTAGCTCTGAAGTGTCGTTCTTCATGGCAATATTGTTGCAGTCTACTTATTGAATGTAAATGACTGCTCCTTTTAGCTTTCAATTTCAAAATGAAGTTCTTTATGGAATGTTGTATAACAGCCCACTTTGTGCAGTGAAGGACCTTCAAAATTGAAAGATTTCCTGAGAGAGAAATGAGATCTCCTTAGTCTGAAGATGGCCTTTGTCTCATGATCCTGCCCCAGCTTGCAAATGATAGTTTTGCCCCAGTGTAGCAGATGACGGCTTTTGCCCCAATATAGTAATGATCAAATTTGCCCTAGTGTGGAGATTTGCAAAGAAGACCTTGAAGCCTTTGAAATTGTTGTTGTAGATTTCTGTTGATTGCCCCAGTCATTGAACTAAAAAATGGTGCAATCATGTATAAAATGCGTAGTTGCCTCTACTGCTATTCCAAATTATGTCTTTGCTACTGCTCTAGTAAAAATTGCTCTCAAACGAAACTCATCAAAGGAGACTGAGATCTTGAGACTATTTGTCAGGCCGCTAACTTCCCAATTCTCAAAATCACTATCCTCGGTCTTGGTATCACTTTTTACTCAAAAGAAGAAAGTAGACGAAGGATTAAGATAGTAGAACAATAGAAAGTGAAAGAAGGAAGTCAGAGTAGGGAAATTTTGAGCAACTACAAGTACAAATTCATGAAGCGGTCAATCATAAGAGCCCAATGTTATTTTATTACCTTCAAAGTTCTTAGGGTAACACTAAGTGGATAATTTTGGATATTTACCACGCAATTAGATGTGACAGGTTTGATAAAAGACATTTATGGTAAGTAGGCAAATATTGATATTCCTCACAAAAATTGTATGTGACGGGCTGAGCAAATGTTTTTTTTGCAGTAAATGGTCAACTCTCAATGTTGACTATATTTACCATATATCGGTAAGCTAGGCTCAAGGCAGATTAGGCTTAAAGTAAGCTAAGCTCAAGGTTTTACAGGGAGTGAGTAATTTTGGTTCCTCACCTCAATAGGCATGCTTGCCCCAGTATGAAACTTGGTGGTTTGCTGGTTAGCACATGAGCAGCAATAGGAAGACCAGATAAAATTGGTTTGAGTTACGGATTTATCCCGACAACAAAGTCCGGAAAAATGGTTGAGTTTTGAAAAAGATTATATCTCATTGAGGACCTTGAAGGCATTCACATTTTCATTTTTTCCCATTTTTTATTTCTTTTTCACTTCTTTTTTTGTTTCCTCCTAGTGACTTACAATAATTGGTTTATGATTCTTGCTAAGGTCTCCACTAACAAGAATTATAAGAGTAGACCATACAAAAATTATCATTGAAAAACTCCAAAACATGTAATTTCATTTTTATCGAGAGCATTTTCAAAGAAAATATTTTTTGTTTTTTTGTTCTTTTATTTTTCAACCAATGATATAATATGAGTGATGCATGAATGAATGTATGACGACTTAGATTTAAAAAAAAAATAGCTCAATTTCCACACACTCACATTCCTTTTTACAAGTACTCAGCTAAATCATGGGTGACTAAAGCTTCATTGTCGTTTTAACACTAGCAAGCAATCTCAAAGATGACTTCAAAGAATAAATAAACTTTATTGATAATGCAAAGTAATAGGTCAACATTGATTTTAATAATCTTGTACACTCATGATTCTAGTGTTTCATGTATTGACCATCTTCCTTTGAAAACTTTAGCCATCCTGCCCTCATTAGCACTTGCACTTTATGCTTCAGTGAAGTACAGTTCTCAGTTGAATGACCTACAGCTCCTGCATGGTAATCACAACGAACATGCGGGTCGTACCACTTTGAATAAGGTGGTTGTAATGGCTCTACGGGTACGGGAGCTAATAGATTACCTTGAAATAATTGGGATAACAACTTGGTATAGGATATTGGGATCAAATGAAAGCTCTCTCACTTTAGTTGTCTCCGACTACTATGATTGTCAGGTAATGTTTGTGGATCATTCTACAGAGTCAATGAGTTTATGGGTGCCGTAGAAGGACTGTATGCCACGAATCCTTGTTGGTGCTTCCCCTTGCGCTTCGAAACTACTGCCTGAACTTTATTTTTCCTTTTAAAAGAGCTTCTATTCGTTTCAAGGTGTGGCTCTTTATTAATTAAATGCACTGGCGGTTGTTCCATTGCTTCTCCCCATCTCTGAGCATATTCTTTCCCTGTAGTCTCTTCAACATTTCCATTGGTAACATTTTATTTTTCTTTACCTTTTAAAATATTTGAGTGAATGGTCTTTGATGCTTGTCCATCTTGGAATGTGAATTCAACCTGATAGATTGTAGGAGCTTGTTGGCCTTTCTTGGAAAGCTGAGCTTCATGTGATGAATTATGCTGGGGGAAGCCTTCTATTGACTGACAAGGAGGTGAGTTCACCTTAGGTAATGAATTATTATGAGGTTCGACTAAATTGTTAGGTTGAGAAATGCCATCAACAATATTTTTTAAGATATAGAAAATTTATGTGATTTGTCCCTGAATCTTATCAATATCTTGTCTCATCTTCTTTAGCTCTACATTCTGCACCTCCATGATCTGTTCTTGAATCTCGCCTCTTATTTTCTTTAGCTCAGTATTCAATTCTTCCATGACCCGTTCGTGGATTTCGATTCTAAGTTTCTTTAGCTCAGCGTTAAATTCTTCATGTTATGCTGCTTTATGTACCTTGTATATAAAGAATAGTAAATATGTGGTTCTTTAGCTATTTTTTCTAAGAGTCCATATTAATTATAATGTAATGGAGAATGCACAGATTTTGATTTTTTTAAGATAGAATTTGATATGCATGAGATAATGTTATGCAAATTTTGGATCACAAATTAAGGGAAATTTTAAATGATTATGAACATGTGAAATGATGCATGCATAAGATGATATTTTTTTAATTTATGTTATGGACATGCAGAATGATACAAGGAAAGAACAGTTTCAATTTACTTTAAGAAAAAAAATGTGCTACCAATTACCGCGAAGTGATATGATATACAATCTAAATGCATGTAAATGTAATGCTAGACTATAAATCATCCCAGGAGGGAAGATCATGAATATGCGCATGAAATGAAATCTTAGGGTTATAAGGACGAACTCCTAAATAATTGAATAAGTTTAAAAGTTTTTATGTGCCTACAACAGAGACATTTACAACCCCTTTGAAATGCAACACTTCTATCTAAACTTAAGCAAATAGTTAGGAAGAAATAAGGTAAATGCTTTTTTCCTTTTCTTTTTTTTTTAGATTAAAAAAAAAGTGGTTCATTTAAAACCTTATGGTTAAAACTCGGCCAAATTGACCCTATTTATTATTATTTTTTAAAATAAACAATATGACACAACAAAAATAAAATGTAATATGAATATGAGCGTGAAGTTATGTACTAATGCACCTAGAGGATAATGGCCCCCAAATCTTCCATATGCTTTTGCAGTATGGTTGACCTGAGTGGAGAATTTCATGCGCCTGCACGGGAACCAAAATTCCACGAAGGTCACACTACTCAGTCTCCGATCTAATCTTAAGGGTAAAGCCTGGGTAGGGGTAGGAGGCTTGTGAATGTGTGTGAGATGCGTGATGATGCAAAATAAAATCATAATGCATAAAAAAATATTTACAAAAATTGAAAAAAATAACAAATAACAAAAATGGACCCAAAACATATTACAATTAGGATAAAAACGACAAAATAAATGGCTTGACTCTCTTAATATTCCCCAGTGGAGTCGCCAAGCTGTCGCAACGTCATCGCGACGTGGAGCGGCCGACGTCATCCCCTGAAGGGTCTCTTTCGAGATAAGGGTTTGGAGTCGCCACCAATCATCTACGAGGTGTGATTGGTCACCTAAAAATAAAGACAAGGTCTGCGAAAATAGATTATTGGTTCGGGAGTCGACTGAGCGTAGGGAAGGTGTTAGCACCCTACGATACCCGTTCGAAAACGGTACCACATTTTGTCAAAAATTATCCTATTATTTTATTTGGTCCAAAAAAAGTTTTATTTTATTTTAAATGTCTCATATTATATTAATTCACACCTTGTTATAAGATTTGAATTAATAGGTATGAGTGGCACGAAGGCCATTAGAAAAATTTTAACACCCCGAGAATATTGGAAGGTCATAATTTTCGTAATTGGAGTTTTTAAAATAATTATTTAGCAAAAAATAATAAATAAAAAAAATAATTTTAATTTTATGGAACATTAAGACTTGAAGTTACAACATTAGTGATAACACTCCAATGTCTCATCAACGTGCCATCACCTTGAGATTTAAGCTGTGTTCCTTTTTAAAATACAAATTTGTATTTTTGAATTTTGTTAAAAAAACTCTAATGGAAATCTTTTATTAAAAGAATTATTTAGAAAAAACAATGATAAAATGAGGCATGCAAAGACTCGAACTTGGGTCATGTACATTGAAAAAAACAAACATCTTCCCACTATTCCAACATCCTAAGATGTAAATATTGTATTCTTTTACAAGAACAAGAGTTTTAATTTATTTTTTTAAACTAAAAAAAACCTACAAATTTTGTTAAATTAAAACAGAAAAATAAATAACTTTTTTTATTTATTTCGAAATTAATAATATTATTTAAAAGAAAAAAAACTTTTATTTAAAAACAAAGTCAATTTACTTTTTAACAAACTTATTTGCTAAAAAAATGATTTTTTTTTGTTAAGATTCTTTTCAAAACAATAACTACCGAACCATTAAAAAAAATTTTAAAAATGAGATTTTATTCTAAAATACTCTGTTTTTATCTCCTCCTTTAAAATCCTGCAGCAGAAGATTCTTTTTTAATTAAAAAATAAAACAAAGTTACACAAAAAAAGTAAACCTTGTAAAAAAAAAAATCATTTTAAATAAAAAACTATCTCTTAAACTTGAATTCAAATTTAAAAAGAATCCAAATTTTTTAAACAAGATTATTTTATAAAACTTTTATTTTTTTCAACGTATTTTAACCAAAATTTTAAAGTAAATATTTTATTAAAATAAAATAAAATTTATATTTATTTCATTTAAAAAACTCTTCTTTATTAGAAAAAGAAAACCTTTTATTTAAAACAAATTTTAAAATATCAAAATCTTTATTTTATTTCAAAACTTATTTAAAATTAATTTAGAAGATTTTTTTTTATCTTATAAAAAAGGTTTCTTACTAAAAGCATTTTCTTAAAAAAAAAAAAAAAAAAAAAACTTTTTCTTAAAAAAACATTTTTTTTCTAAAAAAAAATCTTTCATAGAAACAAAAGAATCTGTTTCAAATTAAAAGCATGATTTCCAAAGCCTTTCCTATTTAGAAAAAAAAAAATCCTTTCAACGTATTTACAAACACACTTAACGAACTCACTCAAACACAACCGCGGATGCGAAAAGTCGGAGTGCCAGCGGGCTTGGAAGAAGCTGTGAAGAAGGTTGTGCTGCTGTCGTTCGCGTCGTTCCCTGCGTCGTCGGAGGTCGTGGGTATGAAGGAGAAAAGTGGTGATGGTGTGGGAATAAGAGAGATGAAGAGAAGAGATACGGTGATGAGTTTCTAACTGTCTGCGCTGTGTGTTTTCTGTGTGTGTGTGCCCTTTAAATACACAAAAAAATAACAGTAATAATGCGTGAGTCGAGTAAAACGATAGAGAAAAAAAGGAAAGGAAAGCGTAGGAGACACTACGTGGCTGGAATGGAACTTTGACGAGGAAAAGATCAATTCTGTTAAAAATAAAACCATTTGTTTAACATAAAATCTTTATTTTTTTTTAATTCTTATTATATAAAATCAAAATCTTAAAACAAAATCTATATTTTTAATTTAATTTAAACTTTAGCTTATAACCAATAATAAAGTAATTATATTATTTTAAACCAAAAAAAAAACTTAATAAAACAAAAATTAAATAGTAAAAATTAAAATTAAAATGAAGCCGGACCAAATACGGTATCTACACCATTGATCAATATAGAAAATTTGACTTTTTTCACACACTACATAATAAGAGAAATCAATCTTTGGCAGAAATCCAATTTCTCCATAACCTGTCTCATATACCCCTACTCAACTCTATCATAAGCTTTAGACATGTCTAGTTTTAGCACCGCCACTCTGTGCTTTCCTATAATTTTTTTGTTTATCGAATGGATGCACTCAAACCCGATTGTGGCATTATCTATAATACTTCGTCCCAGGATAAAAGACCGATTGAATTAGAGCTATGATCTCATCAAGAAAAAAGTTTAGCCTGTTCGCCAAAGTTTTTGCAATAAGCTTATAGATCACATTGCACAAGCTAATGGATCTGTAATCTCTCAT
Source organism: Momordica charantia (assembly GCF_013281855.1). Taxonomy (NCBI): domain Eukaryota; kingdom Viridiplantae; phylum Streptophyta; class Magnoliopsida; order Cucurbitales; family Cucurbitaceae; genus Momordica; species Momordica charantia. The sequence continues at coordinate 12,538,826 of NW_028275159.1, read as the reverse complement.
CTTCGATCCTCAAGAAAAAGAGTATTTGTATCCACAAACGCCACTTCTTGGAAGAGAAGACCACGTTCAAGATCATAAACCACGAAGTAAGGTAGTGATAAGCGAGATTTTCGAAGCGGCTACAAACGTCTACAAGAGTTGTTGATCAAGCGCTGACACTTCAACAAGAGGTGTTGATGAATCAACACATCACGTTAGTCGCATCTGCCTCAAGAATTGAGGGTGCCTCGACGTAGTGGGAGGATTGTGTCACAACCTGACCACTACATGGGTTTAACTGAAACCCAAGTTGTTATACCCGATGACGGCGTCGAGGATCCATTAACATACAAACAGGCAACGAAAAAATGTGGACAGGACAAATGTGTCAAAGCCATGGACTTGGAAATAGAGTCTCTATGTACTTCAAATTCAGGTCTTTGGGGTGCAAATGGATCTATAAGAGTAAACAAGATGCAGAAGGAAAGGTACAGACCTACAAGCAAGACTTGTGGGAAAGGCTACACACAACGGAAGGGGTGGACTATGAAGAAACATCTCCCCTATAGCTATACTCAAGTCCATAAGAATACTTTTATCCATTTATCACATATTATGACTATGAGATTTGGCAAATGGACATCAAGACTGCCCTTCTGAATGACAATTTTGAAGAAAGTATTTATATGTCTCAGCCCAAAGGGTTCATAGCTCAAGGTCAATAGCAAAAGGTTTGCAAGTTTAAACGGTTCATATATGGATAGAAACAAGCATCTCATCCTTGGAGCATAAGTTTTGATACTGCGATCAAATTTTATGGTTTTGACCAAAATGTTGATGAGCCTTGTGTATACAAGAAAATCGTCAACAACACAATAGTCTTTTTAGTATTGTATGTGGATGCTATCCTACTTATTGGGAATGATGTAGGATACTTTACTGACATAAGAAGTGGCTAGCTATTGAGTTCCAAATGAATGATTTGGAGAAGAGCTCATTATGTTCTTGGCATCTAAATTCCTACGGATCGCTTAAAACAAAACACTAGCCTTATCTCAAACAACTTATATCAACAAGATGTTTGTTCCATAATCAATGCCAAAATTTCAAGAAGGGGCTTATTGTCTTCAGACATGGAATTCATCTATCTAAGGAACAATGTCCTAAGATACCTCAAGAAGTTGAGAATATGAGACGCATATTTCATGCTTCAGTAGTGGGCAGCTTGATGTACGCTATGTTGTGTACTAAGCCTATCATCTGCTATGCAATAGGGATGATCAGTACGTATCAATCCAACCCAGGATATGATCACTGGACTGCTGTTAAGGGAATTCCTCAAGTATCTTAGGAGAACGAGGGACTACAAGCTCGTGTATGACTCTAAGGATTTGATCCTTACAGGATTCAAGGAAATCCGTTGGATCAGTATTCACTCTTAACGGGAGGAGCAGTGGTTTGGCGAAGCATCAAATGAGGATGCATCTCAGACTCCACCATGGAGGCTGAGTACATCGCAACTTGTGAAGCAACAAAAGAAGCGGTTTGGCTTAGGAAGTGCTTAACCGATTTGGAAGTCGTTTCCAAACATGAACTTGCCCGTCACACTTATTGTGATAACAGTGGTGCTGTGGCAAATTCTAAAGAACCTCGAAGCCACAAGAGAGGCAAGCACATCGAAAGGAAGTACCACCTTATACGGGAGATAGTAACGAGAAGATGTGATCGTCACAAAGATCGCTTCGGAGCACAACATTGTTGATCCTTTTACAAAGGCGCTCACGGCTAAACTATTTGAGGGCCATCTAGAAAGTGTAGGTCTACGAGCGTTGTACAATTAGTCTCTGGCAAGTGAGAGAAATGTGATAGGTATAGTGTATGCTCTAGTTTATTGTATTTCCTTTTGCTTTATGATTTGTACACCCCACTAGAGTTTAGTTCAAGTGGGAGTTTGTTGGGTTGTGTTGCCCTAAACTCGTAGTTGTAATATATGTAAAAACAAATTTATATTTAATAAAGTTGTGTTTTTCATATTAAAAAAATTGTGGTTAAATTTATAACATTGCATTGTCCAAATCCAATAACTAAACATCCAAGGTTATTGTCATGTAACCGGGATAGTATATATACTGAGTATATATTTGATATACCCTCGATATACATATGGAATAATGTACCGGGAATAACCTAAAGGCTCTATAGTATAAGGATAAGGTGGGTACCTTATCTTGGCAATACTATGGATACGACCCGCTTTGTAAATGTTACAGATGACTCGATCCAAGTCGTTCATGGAGACATGTGAGTGGAGGTGTTATACAATGAGTTTGTAGAAGATCGAAACGTGAAATAGCCAATCTTTTGTAACACCATTAACTAATAGATTACTATTTTCATAGGACCTGACCAGGAAACTCATTCTCAATCCTGAGTGAGTTATGAACTCCTGCCTGTGAGGGCTCGTCCTTTGATCTGTATGGGTGAGACTGGCCTTAGTCACCGACTCAACATTCCTACATTTCAAAGTTAGCACGTCAGCATCATGTATTCTCTTTGAATTTTTATCCACAGCTGATCTTGGGTTCGACCATTGGTGATAGTTAGATGAGATTCATTGAGGATGTTGAATGCTTCAGCATACGACTTCGATAGGAGAGCTCCATTTGCATAGGCATCTACCACTAACCTCGTAGCTTCATTCAACCCATTAAATATATATCTCTCTAAATACACTTGGGGATACTGTGGTATGGGCACTTTTGCAAAAGTCCCTTGAACCTTTCCCATGATTCGCTTACAGATTCCCCTGAAAATTGACTGAAAGTTATTGATGTCGTTTCTGAACTTTGCATTTTTTCTCGTGGAAATATTTCATAGAAAAAGTTTCTACCAATTCATTCCATGTACTGATGCATTCTGATGGTAGGGAGTGTAGCCATATCCTAACTGTCTCTCAGCGAAAATGGGAACAATTTCAGCCTCAATGCTTCCTTCGTTACTCCCCTGATCTTAAACAAATTACTGACCTCCAAGAAATATCTCAGATGGAGGTGAGGATCTTCTGATTCATGACCCTCAAACTGTCCCACAGTTTGAAGCATTTGAAACATTACGGGTGTAGGCTCAAACTCATCGGCATCTATATCCGGCTCCACTATAGCTGGATTAAAATTATAAAAATGCCAGAGTCATGTATGCTCTAATTGCTCTATCCCTGTCATCTGCTAACAGGATAGCATTTAGAGGAAGGGCTGCTGTTGCCCCAACAACCTCTCCTCATACATGTCTCAACTACCATATTCAGTGATTGATTCGAATTCGGATTGCGATTCGTCTCTTCTTGCTTGTATTCTGTGCTCATTTCTTCTCATATTAGGCGTTCCTTCATTTTTGTCATCAAGCAGGAAAATTCTAACCCTTGGAAATCATACATCGACCTACAAAGCAACCAAAATATGGCTAAGGAAACTCTTTACGAACCGTATTCTTAAGCAAAATACACTTAAAGTAAAATAGCTTAGTCTCGAGCAACAGTGCCAAAAACTTGTTACATTCCTACAAACCTAGGTGAATGCAAGTGCAAGTGTAGACTATATTCATGCTGATTGTAGTATAAACAAGGTCGAAATTCAATGGACTAAGAATGTTACTTTAAGCATGCACTTAAGAATACCAAGAAAATGCAAATAAAAGATAATCGATGTTTGTACAATTAAACTAAGTAAAATACTATAAAACACAAAAGAAATTCCAAGAGAGAAATATAGTATTAACAGATGCTGGGTCAAAGAAATGCTGTAGCAAAATAAACAGAACGGGGAAAAAAAACGAAAACAAACAGTAATGGGATGGAACCGGGGGAGATTGTGACATGCTTTCACACGTTCACAGAAGACGCTCTAGCATAAAATTACTACTGATGCTCAAACTGACGTGGTTTCCTTCCGAGACACCCAAATAGAATATTACAACTTCTGTTGCTAAATACTAAACATGAAGAACAGTTTATAAGCATGGTTAGGCGGATCTTATCCCTAGTGTTCGTTCTCTCACGAATAGGAGAAACTCAGACAAGTGTACACTAAATATTCAGTTGTGTAGTCCAAATAAGGTCGTCTCCTCAGGGAAAATAACTCATAAAATGGTTAGTAATTTCGAAATACCACAAGTAAACAAAACAAGAAAAAATATATGTTGTGCGTTGATTTGTGAACTTAAGATGTATAAAGATTTAAACAAAAGCTAGCCAGAACTACTTAGATCTGCTCCTAAAAACAACCAACGAATACAACGAAAATGATAAGGGGATTACGACTAGTTAAAAGATTGGGGAGGGGAAGATTGACATACTGTTACTCTCAGATACTACCTAATAGTCCCATAAACAATGATTACCCAAACCTTCATGGCTCTCCTCCAAGGATACTACACTTGCTCTAACCCAACTCCATTGTAATTTAAGCAAACAAATAAAGCGGTCTAAAGGTGCTATAAAGTGAACCCCATCCCTGGGTATTCACTGCCCTGTTTCAGAAAGGAAAAAGGAAACTATAGCTAAACAATCAAGCAACTCAATAAGGACTCTCCGAGCCTCAAGTAAGCTAGCACCCTAAACGAGTTCCGTGCCTCAAGTAAGCTAGCACCCTAAACGAGTTGGCCCACAAGTTTAATGAGAAAGAAAAAACAAACACAATTCTGTTATAAATCAGTACTTCAAAGTTCTAAAGTGTAGCAAGTCAAAAATATTACAGAAACCTTTCAACTCTTCCCCGAAGGTGGGGTTTAGTTCATAATGGAAAGAAGAAAAGAGAAGGAAAATGAAAGAGAGGAGTTCTTGTTGAAGAAATGAAAATATAGTAGAAAGCTTCCTCAGGTGTACAATATAAATCCTCAACAATCTGTCACCCTTCACCTTCCTCGATAAAGTCCCCACGTCAAAAACAGAAACATTCCCTGAAATTGATGATTCCAAAAATGATTGAATCAATCTGTCATCGGTCTCCTATTTGTCGGCTTCGGACCCCCTTTCCTTAAATACCAGGCCTTAAAACTTAGGGCACCCGCGGGACGCTGTACGAACGTGGTAAAAGAGATGTTAACTTAAAGCAGTACTGCTTTAGCCTCTACTCTAGAGCATCCAGGTAACTGCAAGCTTCCAAGGTTTGCGCTCGTTTTCAGCATCTAGCAGCAGTTCTTTAAACAAGGCAGCATTCTACTCGACCTAAACGCCATGCTACTCTTTCTGCACAAATCCTTAGTATTTAGCATTAAATAATATAATTGAGAGCATCTAAGAATTATACATGTAATTAGGGTCCACTATTGGAATTTCACATTTTTTTGGCCATGTGGACTAGATTCTCACATTTCCGCACATAAATGCCCCTAATAAGAGCCCACAAAACAATCTATTTTGAGAGTCATCACTAGGCACCACAAATCTATTAGAAAAGAGTAGCTAACCACAAAAAAAGCCAAACACGCTACCTATATACCCTTCCGAGTCATACAAGATCAAACAAACTAATAAATGTGCCAGCATAGATCAGTGAGATGAAAATATTATATCAACTCTATTTAACAGCAACAAAACAGATAGAGAGCCTCGTTCACAAGCTACACCAAAGGTCTCCCCAAAAAATGGGGTTTAGTTCATGGAGAATGAGAAAAAAATACAATGGGCAAAGAGAGAAAACAACTCATTTGGTGAAAAAGCTTGAGCAATTCTCGAAACCTACAGCCAGTGAGAAACCAGCAGTTCCAGCCTCCTCCCATCGACTTCTTCTTGAAATGGGGGTAGCTTTCCTTGTCTTCAGCACGTTTTGGGAGCTATTTCCTCTCTTGGGTTTTTCCCCTGGGAAATTGATGAAGAGGCAACCCACATCTTGGATTTTATAACTCCCCCAAAAAACTAGGGCAAAAATCAGTAAAACGCGCGTTGTACGGACATAAGTGAGAACCCCGCGTGTTACTGTGCTGCCCATAAATTTCTACAGAAAGAGATGCTGTCCAAAATCGGGATGCTCTAACCCTGCAACACTCCGGCATTCTCCTACTCAGGTTTGACTGTGTTTTGTCAACAGCTCTTTGGACTCAACGTTTATCTCATTCTATGGTTCTCACTTCAATCTTGCATAATAGAGCCGATATATAGAAAGAATTCAGCACTTCCTTAAGCCAAAACATTATTTGCTCGAGATTTCATCTCATAATTAATTTTCTATTTTATTCAGGATTTTCTCGAGCTAAAATAGACACACATTAACAATAAATTGCACAAAAACTTCCCTAATAATGTCTAGAATAGCTCTCTTTTGTAGAGTTATCACACCCCCAAACTTAAATCATTGCTTATCCTCAAGGCAAGACTACACTTTACACCCCACAGAAAAGTACTGAATATGCAATGCATCAAATGCTGAACTAGCTCTACTTACTCGGTTCACCCACAATGCACACAAATTTGAGAGCTCATTCATTCGGGCCTCCACCTTGGACAACGAAAGAGAGTAGCTAAGATCTTGCCTAACTCTAGAAAAGGATATTGTCCTAGGATTAGCATCCTCCTACTTTACTTTCACAAACCTGACCCACCTAGAGACTTCTTTTCTAAACTCCCTTTCACTTGCTTTGAACCGCTAGCTCTTTTTTACTGGATTGAGCTCTCAACTATGGGCTACTAGCTTTCCTAATCCGCAGCCTCTAATGATATTGAGTTTTTTTTTTTTAACTGAATTACAGGATTAGAAAGATTCATAATTGTACAAAACTAAGCTAAAAAAGTGTTAGAAGCAAAGCGAATGTGCACACCCCAAAACTGAAAAGCTTGCATTTCCTCAATGCAACTAAAGACAAAGCATGAAAATGCTCCCAACATACCCCCAAACTAGTAGCAAAGAAAATATGAGTAGGTGAGAATATTTTTGCTAAGCTGATATGGACTGTGGGTGGGGAAAGAAATGGGCATCTAATAAGGGAGAATGTCCAA